>NC_133617.1:355791566-356001566 GCF_048593235.1 Sminthopsis crassicaudata | reverse complement strand
AGGCCTCTATCCTTGGTTTTCAACATTTTTATGAAATGAGAATTGAATAACTCTGTCAAAAATATGGCTGACATATAATATATATTTCTCTCTAGATTGAATTTTTTTAACTTTGACTTTGATTGAGATCAATAATTACTAAGTAACCCTTCTTTTTTTCTAATAAATTCTGCTCCTGACCATTGTTATTATGTTTGTTTTCATTTCTCATTTCTTATCCCTGTTAACTCTTCTACTTTAGTTCTACCTGCTATTTGTCTTACTATTATTTAACCTTCTCATCCTTCTCTCATGGATCTCTCTTTTATCTTCTCTCCCCAGCATTTCCTTTCTCCTTTCTCCCATTCCTATTAATCTCCATAGTTTATTCTAGTCTCATTAATCTAAATATCTTCCTGTACTCCCACTTTATTCTATTTCCTTCTCTCTTATTTCTTTATAGATTTTGGATGATATTATACTCTTCTTGGCATATATTTGTGGGCATTCATGTGTGTGTGAATTCCCTCTTTAACCCCTTCCTGATTTAAGTAGATATTCAGAACTACCAGCCCTCTTCTCCTTTATGTTGGTTTTTGCTATTGCATATCATTTGTACAGCCAGCATAATCATGATTTTTACCTTTTCCTTGATGTTATTGCTTTTTAGAGTCACATTGTGCTCAGCTTTACCTCAAACTTTCTTTTGAGATATCCAATTATCAATGTCAATTTTTGTCATATGTTTTACATTTCTACATGTAAAACATAGAGAGTTTGTCCTGAGTCTCTTGAATTTAGTTGTCATGTTGACTCTTATATGTTAAATTTTCTACTGAATTTGGGTTTCTTTCAGACAAAATCCTGAATATCTAAGAGTTTATTGAAAATTCCTTTTTTTCAACAGTCTGCTTAATTTTACTGGATAAGCCTAGTTCTTTTGATTGTTAATATAGCATTCTAGAGCCTATAATAGTCCTTTATTGTAGCTGAGTCTTGAAAAACTTTAATTACTGTCATGTGGAAATGGAACTAGATTTGTGATCTAGCAGAATAAGAATTAACAGTTTCAGTGACAGGAAAGGAATAAGTTTACACAACAAGGATAATGAGTACTCTGACACAGAAGTGTTCAAGTAGAATCAGAATGGTTGACCACCTATGCAGGGATCATGTGAAAGGAGCATCTGTATTAGGGTATAAGTATATAAGTTGTACAAGGTGAGCTCAAGGTTATTTCCAATTCTGAGTCTATGTTTTGTAAGCATGATCAGAAATTGAAGGGGAAATCAACTGGAAGTTTGCTGCAAAGAGATTTTGGTATCCACCTGGATATCCTTTCACCACTTCTCTATAACTGCATATTACAACATATGCATATACATAAGAAATGTACAAAAGCAATTTCTTTCTAATTGAATAATTGTTCCTTTTTATATAGAGTTAGAGGATAGGGATGAAATTGTTTTGACAGTATCAGTCTTTAATAAAGAATTACTTAATAAAGAGCCTAGCCTCAAATGATTGTTTATTTAAAATTGAAACACACTGGGAAAAAACCTCAAGAACTGGCGTTTGTTTCTTTTTACTTTACTATTGCCACATAATTAAATAATTTCTCAATTAATTACTTTCAGGAGAGATAATTTGTTTTCATTAAAATATGTAAATATGCATCCTTTGCTTTTTTTTTTTTTAATGTTGCTTCCTCACACACTGTCATGATGATAGCCTATGATAAAGAATCCATCACCAGCTCAGTCCCTAGCCTGATAAATTTTTGTAATTCCTTAGTCAAGGAAAATTCCTCCCAAACTTGTGCTTACTGCTGATCTTCAAGTAGGGAATTTCAAAGCAGTCTAAAGAGTTTATAATTTTTTATCATTCTTGTCTTGGAGTTGTGCAAACTCCAAGTTTATCAGAAGTCATGGTATCTCATAGAAACTTGACAAAGTAAAATGGTGTCAGTCAAACTTTAAAGGAATGCAGGAAATTTTGCATTTTATGAGAAAAAAAATCCAAGCACTTATCAAGCCCCTACTTATGTGCTAAGCATCTTATAAATATTACCTCATTTGCTTCTCAGAACAACCCTATGAGGTTGGTGCTGTAATGATTTTAATTTAACAATTGAGGAAACTGAGGCAGACAGTTTCTAGAGTCACCTAGCTTCTGTCTAAGTGCTTGATGCTGGGTTTAATTCTGACTCCAGGCTTAGCACTCTATTCATTGTAACACTAGCGTGCTCACACATGCAAACATACATATGAGCATGAATTTTTGATCTAAGATAATAATAATTCTCAGGAAAGCTATTAGAAGATTGCTTCTATATAACCATATTGTGGAAAAACTATGTACTGCCTTTCTGATGGATGTTGTGGTGCCATGTAGGAAACAGTGGGGAAAGCCTTGATTTTAGCCTCCACTTCTGCCTCTTACTGTGTCACCTTTAGTTAGTGACTTAATCCCACTTATATGTAAAATGTATACCTTGGGATACATGATCTTTAAAAGTTCCTTTAATTTTAAACCTATGATCCTGTGAATAATTCAGTCAAGAAATGAAGATAGGAGGACAATGTAACTAATTATTTGTTTAATAGTAATAAGAACTTTAAAAATCTTTCATTTGGAGGTCTGAGAAGAAACCTTGGGGTAATTATGACAAAGGAGGGCCTCACTGTTTAAGAAGGTGTCCCTGAAAATGAATACAGGGCTGCTGGAGGCAAGACAAATCAAAAATCATTAAGTTATTAGAATCTTTATATATCAGCTCAATTTAAAAATATGACAGAGCCACAAAAATATATATAATTCATTATCAAATTGCTCCTTGGGAAAAAACATTGAATTTGGAATCAGAAATCCTATGCTTAAATTTGCACTCAATCAAATCACTATGCTTCTTTGGGTTTCTTTGCTCAGCTATAAAATAAGGGGATATATCTAGTCCAAGGGAATGAGATCCACTTAGGAATCTGGCAAAGTATATGTATTCCTCAGAATAATGTTTTTTGATTACATTCATGGTCGAAGGAAATGTTAAATTTTGGTTAAAGGTTAGTGAAAATAGCTGTGTATTTTTCCCAAGTAAGTTCACAGACCCCTGCTATCTATGCACAGACCTTTTAGGTCCTTGAATGCCAGATTAAGAATCCCTGATCAGATGGCCCCTAAATTCCCTTGCAATTCTAAATCAACTAAACCATTCATTTATCTCGAATCTCTTTTTTGGAGCTGAAACCAGGAGTGTTCTACCATCTTTCATTTTAGACCCCAGAAGGCAGAATTAGAGTGAAGCTTCCATATCTTCTCCCAGCTTCTCCTCTAAAAACAAACAAAAGAGATTCAATCAAGGAATTCTTTGAAATACAAAGCTAAGAAAACCCAGATACACAAGGCAGGCAGAAGCATCATTATTTGATCAAAGGAGACACTGTACAGAAACTCTCTTTGAAAAGTATAAAACATTAGACAAGTTAAAGGCACAATGACAATCATTTGTTGTTGAATGGACAGATGTTGTAGGGATAGTATGATCTGAAACCTAAACATCTTGTGATTAAAAATCTAAGCTTAAGATCAGCAGAAGCCACATTGATTAAAAGAAAAAGAAATTCACAGAGACTCTGTTTCCCATTCTAGGAGTAAACAAAGTAAAAGAATGACCTTTAACTTTTCCTTTTGTGCCTCACACATTACTATTTTTAAGGGCCCTAATCATTTGGTGGCCTCTAATTTGTTTTCAAAGAGCCATTTCCAGGGCTAAGACCTTTATTCCCAGGCCAGGCAAATGAAATGCTAACAGACCATTAACTCTAGAGGCACTTTGAGGCCTCTCCATTATAATCTTATTCAGTGTTAATTAAAGGAACACAGTCAAGGCCCATAGGGTAGGGACTGAATCATGACCTATCTTTTGTGAACAGTTTGCCAGCATCCTTTTGATATTTTATAGCTACTTAATTTTAACCCCCCCAAAAAAACAATGAAAATACCAAAATACTCTAAATGTTACTTCATTTCCTTGAAATAGAGAGGAGAGAAAGATACTAATGAGAAGAAAAATATAATAAGAAGCACTACTAAATTTAGTATCAGAAGATTTTAATCAGGTTCTAACTTGCTTTGAGAACCTGGGTCAGACTTTTTTCTGATCTTCAGTTTTCTCACCTATAAAAGGGAATATTTAGCACATATTCACTTTCTCCAGATTGTTATGAGGAGCAACTTAGATGATAAAAAGCAGTTTTGAAAAACTCCAAAAGAAACCAGAGTCACTTAACTAAACATAAATTTCCAGAGCAATGCAAATTGACTTAGAAAACAACTTATTAGTATTATCTGTGTTCTATTGTATTTTGATTTTTATTCTGCTTTATTTCACAAGAAATTTATTCCAAGCAACATGTTTGACACCTCAGTTATAAAGCACTTTGCAAATGGTAAAGTCTTAAATAAATGTGATCTATTGTTGGTGGTAAAAAGATACATCTGTAATCTCTGCTATTTATACTTGATTTCTTGATTTCAGAAGTTCTGAGATGCAGTGAGCTAAGGGAATTTGGGTGTCTGCACTAAGTTGAGATTTTACAAACTGAGCTTCCAGGCCCAAATTAAAGCTCAAATCAGAAGATAGAGGAAGACTCAGTCCCCATGTCAGAGAGAAGTGGGACTAGGTATAAATGTAGCCATCCCTTTAACTTCTAGCTTTGGCATGACAGGGAGATTCAGCCTCAAAAAAATAAAAATAAATAAATAAATAAATAGAGTATGATCAATTATGAACTGAATTCAAATCAAGGCACTACAGTGAAACACCTGGACACACAGTGATAAAGAGCTCTGTATAACTCATCTTGTCATCCTCAGGGTAAGAGGGTTTCCATGTAATTGCATTTTGCAGATAACAAGTTTTCCCCTTTAAGCACCAAAATATTAATAAAGAAAAATTTGACCACTGTGGATGGCAATCTTTCTAAAATACTCTACCTTCTTTCCTTCTTAAGAAGAATCTACATGTTATAATTTAACTCTGTCTTAAAAATAAAGAGTCCATTGTGAACATCTATTATTATATTCTGCTCTAATACAGTGATATACCTACAGGGGTTACTGAAGTAAGTAGAATGATTTGCCCCTACACTAAATAGCCCCACATTGGTAGAGCTGTGAATTTCCACTTTTCTATCTGCCTTTTAATAGTTTTATTTTTGTCTTTTATTTTACTGACAAGCCATCTAAATATATTTTGTTTTACAATGGTACCTGACTCTGAAAGCCTTGCCTTCCTTTCCTCTCTCTCTTGTTCCTTCTAATTTACTGCTTCTAATATGCTGTGTTTTAGGAAACTAGCTAATCAAGCTAATAAGAATTATATATAAAGTAAGATTAAATAGACTCTGCGAGTACCTGCACAGTTCTCCAGATTCTAGTGAATGATCTTAAGTGCATGAATTTTTTGACAATTCTTTTATTCAGAGAGTTATTTTTGCGATTGCTAATTATTTTTATGTTTTCAGCTATATTCCTAGTACCTGAGCTTGTCACATAAAATATCTTTTGGAAAACTTCAAACAAGGAAATTTTATTCAACTTGCCTGAATCCCCCTGCAGGGCCCACCTAATATAATACTTTCTATTTCAAATAATAAAACAAAATTTTAAAAACTTGGAGTAGACCTTGAGAAGGGAAGTAATAAAAAAGAAACAAGGAAAGATCAGTTTTATATTCAACCCATTAACAAGGATTCCATTGGATTTAATGGGGTGATAGGATATATATGTAACTTATTTAATATTGAATATGCTCTCTAAATAAAATTATTTTGATGCCAAGAGAATAAAGTGGTTCAGGAATCATGTAAAAAGCTTTCTGTGATTAAAGCTAGGTAAGAAACTAGTGAAACATAGCTTTCTCATGAACTCACCAATATCTTTTGACATGCTTACCAAGGCTGGTTGCTCCTCTCACACTCACAAACCCACAGGACAAGGAAGAGGATCTAATATACTACTCCTTGAAGTCCACTCTCATGTCTAAACCTTCCTTCAGCAATTATCACATCATGTAGCAAATGAAATACTAAGTCTAGAGTCAGGAAGATGTAAATTCAAATTCTATCATACTCTCACTAGCTTTGTGATTCTGGGCAAGTCAAATAATTGTTCATGACCTCATCTTCCTGATCTGCAAGATAAATGGGTCAGAATAGATAGCCTTTTCGATCACTTTTTCCAGCTCTAAATCTATGATCCTAGAGGGTCCTTGATGCTTTCTCTGAATGTCCAAATTGCTAACCTTCCTCAGTCAAGCAGAACTGTTGAACTTAGCTTAAAAAGGCAAATGTCTCCTGCTGTATTCAGGGCCATTTCAACCCATCCTGGACTATGTTTAGTCACTGAATCTTGGTAGCTCTAGAGAGGAAAGTAAATCTGGTGACCTTGCACACCTTCATTTAAATCCAATTCCCTTCCATATCATGGCATCAACTCCCTAATGTCTTGGTCATTCAAGAAGGAAGGACAAATGACAACAACAAAAACTTTCTGGATCAGGTGGTGAGACAATGACAGTCTCTTTTCAATCTTTCCCAGCTTGATGAAGTTTAATATTGGAGAGTCGTTTATGAATGCCATTAAGTGGTGCTGATTCATTGTGGTGTTTCCCAATCATCTTGATGAACTTGCAGGACAGTAAGTTTCGTCTTTGAGATATAAACACAGACCAGAGATTAGCATAGCTAAGAGAACACCTGAATTCCAGGCTGTATTTTCTCTCCTCTGAGCTATAAGACTTCCTCCAATCAAAAGCAAAAATAGGAGTTTCTAGTGAATTCTACTCAATAGGGTTTTTGAACATCTAAGATCCTGAATATAGAATATCTTTAGAGCCAAATATGGAGGCATTCAGGAGAATGGTATTGGTAGGGAAAAAACACATAGGATTTCAACCATGTGGTCAAGTACTTAAGAGTTTTGAGAGAAGATACATAGCTTCTCTAACCTCTATAGGGATTTTACCAGTGGCCCCCAAAGCTAAAGGAACAGTCATAGTATATAAGCCATTTTATAGGAAAGTAAAAGACCTATTTTTACTCTCTACTTTTATCACTAATTATTTGGACAATGCTGGTTTGATAGAAAAGAGTTGCTTGCTTAAAAAGTGCAAATTTACATTCTTTCTAGGACAGTCCCCATCCTTAGGGTATTACTGTAATTTTGAAAGTGTATGTGAATCTTAGAGCTGAAAATAGGACTTGTTAGAATGTTGGCAGCACTACTGTTCTAGCAATGTCAAGTTTGTTTTCTTTGTAATGGGGAGTTCTAATCATGAGATGGCATGATGAATTTGGAAAACTATACTAGCCATAGAGGTATCATGGGATTCATTGAAGAGGGAAAGGGAATTGCATAAATCATGTATGGGATACTTTGAGTCCTTTAGAATATTCCTGTATTTTTATAGAGTAGAATAAATATTATCCTAGACCTCACGTGCATTGCTACCACAGGTGCTTGTAATAGACCTGAGTACCTTCTTACCTACCTATATTTATAGAGCAATATATCTGAAATCTATAATATTATATTTGAGAATATGCTAGGTGCAAGAAAAGTAATTCAAAAAAGATTTTGCTTGAAAGCATATCCACTAACATTAGATTCACTCTATACAAGCCAGAGCCTGGTGCAAAGGGATCTAAGTAGAGAGTCTCAATCAAATTCATATAATTATTTTCCCATGTCTGAGGATTCAGACAGGGAGGTACCAATCATTGGTGTTGCATGGGAGATGAAAGTTGCTATGGTAAGAGATTCCCAGAAGACAGAGTGAATGCCAGGCAGGAGAAGGGGCATAGCTGTGAAAGAGACTCACTAGAAAGGGGAAGAGGAGAAAAGGACATTTTTCTGAATGAGTTATTTTAGTTTTTATTTGAATAATTCTCATGTCTAAATTGTAGCCATGAGGAAATATGGAGTGCTTTATTTCCTTCCCTACTTAACAGAGTATATGTGGCCCTGCTGCTGTTCTCAAGTTTGAAATATGAAAGAATAAAGGTAGGTAATTTCATACCAAGGATTCTGCCCTTTGGGGGGCAATATGGTCTAAGAATTCAAAAGAGTGCTGGACTTGGAGTCTGAAAATCTGTGCTCTATGCATGCTACTTATTGGCTCTATGACTTTGATCAATTTTCATTACATCTCTGAGTCTCAGAAAGACCATCAAGTGAGGAGCATGAACGACAAGGACTCTAAGGTCCAACCCAGTTCAAACATTCAATGATTCTGTGAACTAGAAAGCAGCATGATTTGGAGGAAATAATAAGAGTTATAATAATAACTCATACAACTCATATTGTACAATTCACAAGGTACACAACAAGTTATTTTCACTGACAACAACCATGTTTCTTAGATAGTATAGATATTATTATTCCCATTTTACAAATGAGAGAACCAAGATTCAAAACAATTAAGCGACATGTCCACAGAATTAATAAGTGAAGATGTCAGGACAAGATTTTGGGAGGATTACATACTAGTCAAGACTCTTTCACTCCTTTGCTATGTGACAAATCACTTCCTCTTTCTTTTCCTCAACTGTGTTCCCTGTAAAATGGGAAAGGTAGAACACATGATTTCAAGATCTCTTCTAGCTCTAAGCATCCCTGTAGTATAAGATTACTTTTGAAAATATGTATGAATGGAAGAAATATCAACTTGCAATCCAGAACACCCCAAAGTACTGTGAGGGTAATGGAGGGAAGGACAAGAAAAAAGAGACAGAGGGATTCAAGTTTTGTGTGTTTTCCTCCCTGGGCATATCTTCTTGTAGGAACATATCCTAAACACAATTGTGAGAGCCCTTTGGTGTGAAAGGATTTTTGCATGTCAATGATTTCTATGACTTTGCCATTGACTTCTAATGTGTTTTCAGAATGATTTGGTTCTTTCATGGACAAAGAAAAATGAAAATAAGAGGGGAAAAAAAACCCTTTTTCATTATTATGCAGCTTTTGCTTTGCAAAATACAATTTATGGCTAAAACTCTCCCTTTTTGTATTATGTGCCACTTCAGATGTCCAATGCTAAACAGAAAGAGCTATAAAAATGTCTGTCCTCACTCGAAAAGATTCAAATGATTGACAATAAAGTGAGGAGCATAAAGTGGGTAACCTTGGTGCCACTTTCATGGAATATTTATTCATCAGTGGGTTTATTCTTAGGTCTGCTTTGTGCTAGTATTATTTTTAATGGTGAATTGTAGTTCTCTAGAAGCCCAGGTCCTTTCTATGTTATATTTCATTACTATCTCCTTATTTGTTCTCTCTCCCTCTATCTAGCCATAGGCTGCTTGCTTTTCCACTTTATCCCATTTGATGAACACTAAGAGACAGCATTGCTCCTGTAGTAAGTGGGTATATTGGAAACTCCAATGATTTGGAAATGAGAGGCCCTAAACTAAAATAGTAGCTCTCCAGTTTCCACTTCAATACCACCACAGTTCTTTGACAAATTAGAAAAAAAAGGGGAAAATTGTACTAAAGAAACAAATCATCCCCCAGTATTTCTAGAACATTTCAGAATTATACTTTCATATTCTTTCTAGATTTCCCATTCTAAAACTGGTATCTATCTCATATCTATCATACACTATTAAAATATTTGTCTGTTTAAAAAACATCTCTAATCATGTCACTCCCCTGCTCAAAAATCTTCTGAGACTCTCATTTATTGCTTAAGAGAAATTATGAATTCTTTGGTCCCCATAATCTGGACCTAATCTTCCTTTCTAATATCATATTGCATTTGAAATCAGCAGACTTAAGTATATATTTGACCTTTGTTACAATATATCTATGAAATAAAGGCAAAGTCACTTCTATTGAAATGTTGTTTTCTCATTTGCAAAATGAGAGGGTCAGGCTAGATGGTCTTCAAAATCACTTCACACTCCAAATATGATAGCACATATAGTATTAATCCATCAGATGAGTCAAGTTCTATACACTATTCTCAGCAAAATGGACAATTAGTAATTTTCTTTTCTATCTCTGTGCATTTGCTAATACCATTCCTACTACTAAAAAAGAAAAAGAAAAAAAAAAGAAATTTGTATCCCTAATCCCTCAATCTGTGATACAGACATAGCATCAATTCTTTAAATCTCAGATCAAGAGTTGCTTTCTTTCTGTAGTCTTCCCTAACCCACAAATGGAAATGTACACTCTTTCATAGGAAATTCCATTTAGCACTTTAGTTGAATCAAGAAATTATATCTAATTCGAAAAATATTCAGAGTCGACGATATGGCTTGGGCCTAGGGACTTGGAAAAGCAAAAATAAAACAATTTCTGCTTTGCAGAAGCTTACTTTCTACTTGGAAAATATAACATGAAGGTAAGTACATCATTTTGAGGGCAAAATAACAATAATTCAGAGCATAAAGGAAAGTTTTCTAGTCAACTTTGACACCAGAATTGATAGAAAGATAAGAAAATATAGAATTATAGAAAGATAGGGAGTCTGAGGGCTAAGGCAGAGCAAAAGCCTAGGAATGGTTTAAGGGAATGGACAGAAGCAAAAGATGAAAAGTCTTGTTTAGAGAATAGTTATAGTGCAAATGGATCAATTTATGATTTTTTTCCCTTTCCTCTTCCCCTTCCCTAGACATTGCTACTATTAGACATAAACATGTGTGTTTACACATACATATACATAAGTATGTATATATACATTTATATACATATATGATTATATATAAATTCATTTTATACATACTTCTGCATATTATCTGTCTATATGCAGAGAGCTTCTCTCTTCATATGTGCTTTGTAGTTAATTTAGGTGTTTATAAAAGTCAAAATTACAGTCATTCAAAGTTGTTCTTAAAGCCATATTATTGTTATTGTATACAGTATTAATTTTGCTCTTCATAGTTTAATTATTCTATCCATATTTTTCTAAGATCATCAAGCTCATAATTTTTTATAGCATAGTAGTGTTCTATAACAACCATATAACACAATTTGTGTAGCCATTCCCCAATTGATGGGCATGAGTCTTTGAAAGGGATTTTGGCAGATCTTAAATACTACTTCACATTTTTTTTACTTGTTTGTTTGAAGATGATAGGGAGTCACTAATGCTTTTTAGCAAAGGGATTCCAAAGCATTAGGAAAATTATGCTGGGAGTTATGAGAAGATTCAATTGCAAAGGATAGAAATGCAATGCAGCCAGATAAATCCTAAATCTGTGAAAGATGATGAGGACATAGACTATAGTGATGGTCTTGAGAGTTAAGAGAAGGGCCTATTAATGTGAGAGATATTCTGAAGGTAGAATTGTTAAAATATGATCACTGATTAGATATGAAGGGGGGGGGAGTTAACAGTGTTGAAGGTGACTTTGAGCCTATAAACTCAGTGATAATAATGAATGATGAAGACTCAGAAAAAGAAGAGTTTGGTTTGAATGAAGTTTTAGGAAAGAAAATAATGAGTTTAATTTTGGGCATGCTGAATTTAAAAATGCTGCTAGGACTTCCTTTGGAAATGACTGGCAGGCAATTGGAACTGGAGCTTAGGAAAGATGTTTAAGAATCATGAGCAAAGATGATAATGACCAGAGTTTAGGTCTAGGTTCTGAGGCATACTTATGTGTGACTCTGAGTGAGTCATTTGACCAATGTAAGGAATATAGGCCCAATCAGGTAAGATGAAGAGAGAAGAAGGAGGAGGAAGAAGAATAGGAAAAGGAGAAGAAGGCATCCCAGGAAACTCAAAACCCAATAATACCATCATTTCAGAGTAAAATCTGAGTAATAACCCAAAGATCCCTTTTCCTGACATCAAGGAATTTGAATTTCTCACATTCACCATCTCAGGAGGTTTCTTTCCCTCATTTAGCAAGGAATAGCACCAGTTCTCAAACTCAGGTTACTAACCCTCATAAAAACCCATGTGCCTTAGTGGAGGGAGCAGGGAAAAGAAATACCGCCAGGGATTCCAGTGAGGAAACCTATTGTAGGAGAGTCCAGTGGACCTGACCTGTTTCTATCATCCTCCTTCAGCATTTCTCTTTTTAAGTATTTTCCATTAGTAATTCTGGCTTTTTTACTGTTTTAAGTACTCCACATTTCCTCATACTGGATCTCAATCTCCCAAACCTTCCTGAGGGTGCATTAAGACAATTGCTTAGTGCCTCCAGGCAAGTCTCAAAGCCTATACATTGCTAAAGGCATAGTGATCTATACTGGGAGTAAAAGTTCCTCACCTGAAGTTCCTTAAACTGAGGAAATCACAAGTTCAGGAAAAAAATTTAATAATACTACCCCAAATGGGACTAAGCACATAGTAAATACTAAGTATGTTGTGAATGATTAAATAAATGGAACTTTCCAATCCCTAGATAACAGGAGCCTATTTAGAGAAATAGATAATTAAAAACACATGTTTTTGCTTTTGTTCTGTTTAGTAAGGTAAAGTAAATTAACGTTTTGGTTTTTATCATGTAATTATTTTGTGGAAATGTCCTTACTCTTCATTCTACTGGTCTGAGCTCCCAGTTAGGGATGATAATGTACTACAGAATTACCATGATTATTTTCCAATGACAAGGACCTTCTTTGAACTAATTATATCTGATTCCTTAAAAATAGTTTATTAAATATCTAAAGCATATCACCAAAGAACTAGAGATATAAAGACAGGTATAATTCAGGCTATGTACTCAAAGAGTTTCCAATCTGAAGATTGAAGCCATCTTAAGGCTGACTCCTTCTTCACTCCCAGAAAGAACTCACCCTTCTTCCCCATCCTCTGCTGGTCCTGCCAACTCAGGTATCTTATAAATTATTTTGAGCTATTAAACTGTTTGATTGTTTGAAGTTAGACTGTTTCCTAAAGTAGAAAAGAAAACCTCAGATATCTTCTGATCTGCCCAAGGATTTAAGCTATTTCAACAAAGTATACTTTAATTGTTATAAAGTGCAGGAGAGGGAATTCCCCTATCTTAAATATTTTCTTGTTTAAAGATTATACAGAATTACTCACCTCAGAGGTTGCTTTCTGAGCCAGTTTCCCAGGTTACTAGTCCTCCAAGTTCTGAAACCTTACCCGAGGTTGTTCCAAGCATCATCAGACCTCAAAAAAAAAAAAAATTGGTTGTGTCCTTGTTTCAGTGACTTCTCTGGGCAATCACTGTTGTCCCCTAATTTATTCTGTTTGGGATTCAGGAAGTAATAGCCTACTTACCTAGTGATCTCTAGTACTAGTCATTACCTTTGACTACTAAAGATTCTGAGATCTCAGAAACAGCAAAAGTTTTTAAAAATCCATATTGCTTGCCATCTTAGAGTGGGAAGAGATAATGGAGAAAGGAAGAAAAAAGGTTGGAGCTCAAAATCTTGCAAAAAAGAATGAAATTATTTGTATATATAATTTGAAAAATGAAATAATATTGACAAAAGTGAATGAATGAAGTTTTTATAATCTAAGGGCTTGCTTCCATTCTGCTAAATGAGAATGACAGTGATGTGGTAGTTGGTGGTGGAGCCCAGAATCTAGTTAAGTAAGACTACTTTTCTCCTCTATTCTCCCAATTGAGAATATACTTCTCTGGCAAAAAAGTAAAAAAGTAAAAAAAAATCATTAAAAATAAAAATTAACAGCAACCACTTCACTGGATTATTAAGAGGACCAAATGATATAGTATACATAGAATACTTTACAAACTTTAAAGAGTTATATGAATGTAAAGGGTTATTATTATTATTATTATTATTATCCAACAACTCATTAGCATCCTCTTCAAGTAGTACAATATGATGTCCTATGCCAAAAAGCATATAGGAGTGCTGCTATATCAAAACCATTTATTAAGTCCTACTTTGTGACAAGCACTATGTAAAGCTCTTAGGATACAAAAAAGAAAAAAAAAAACAAAGTCAGTTCTTGACCTGAAGAATTAATTTAATAGGGGAAGACAACATACAAAAATAAGCAGAAAAGAGAGGAGGGATTGCCAGAGCAGCTAGTGACAAATAAACATATGGCTGTTTATTATAGTTTATGTGCCTCCTAAAAAGAAAACTATGGGAGGAGTTCATTTTTCACTGTTCTTCAGCCTTCCAGTCAAAGAGACAGAAACAATTAAACTATTAATAATGAAAGGAATAACAACATTGACGTAATCTCCAATGTGTTGTTCTTTAGTGAGGAATTTATCTGGTGATGTTTGTCCAAAAGGAAGTGGATTGAAAATGATGATGGAGCTGGAATCAAGAAGAATAGCTAGTGACTAATAGTCATTCAAATTCTCAAAAGTAAAACTTGGAAGATTTTTACTTTTACAAGCACTTATTTTCTCTCCTTCTCACTGCCATATCCTAACTGAACAATTTTAGAAAATGAAAAATAAAATCTAATATGAATAAGCCAGCAAAACAAATCCCCATATTGGCCATGTCAAAAAAAATCATCTTCTTTTGCATTTTAAGTTCATCACTTTCTCCCAGGAGGTGAGTGACATGTTTCATCTTTAGTCTCTTAGCCCTGTGACTTATGGTTGCATTGAGAAGAATTCTGAAGTCTTTTAAAGTTGTCTCTATTATTTTTTCATCATTTTATGAATTATTCTCCTAGTTCAGCTCACTTTTCTTGATATGAGTTCAGAAGGGTTTTCCAATTTTTCTCTGAAACAGTCCATTTTATAATCCCTTATATCATAATAATATTCCATTATATTTCTATTTAGCAATTTATATCCAAAAGGTGGCCATTCCCTTAGTTTTGGAGCTCCTTCAAAAATAACCCTGTTCCAGGCACATCCAATATAGATCCAACAAAAAATGAAATTTTCCATCAGAGAATACTAACTGCCTCCTTTTTGTAATGTGTACATATATTTATACAGATGTATAGATAGATTTCTCTCTCTCTCTCTATATATATATATATATGTATACTATACATATATAGTAACAATTGACTATATATTAATATATACATATCATATATATCTGTACAATAACATAATATATATGTATAGTATATATGTATCTAAAATGTATATAAAATATACATACACACATATTTCTTTTCCTTTGATATCTTTGATGTTAGGTACTATCAAAGAATCTTTGGTGACATACTTTCAAATTAAGGCTTAGGGTTTTATTGTTTTGAATGCTTCTTTTCTTTCATATTTCTTTATTTTTTCCAAAAAAAATAAATTGGCTTATATCAATAACTAGTTCTTTGAGGCATGGCATTATCATCATCTTCATTATCATCATTTCTATCACTTATAGAGTACTTTAAGGTTTGCAAAGTATTTTACATGTTCCCTCATCTGATCTTTTCTACAATCCAGTGAAATACATGTTATTTATATCTCTTTTTTAGATGAAGAAATGTATTAAATGACTTGAGAAGGGTAGCTTGTATTTGAGGGCAAACAGGAACTGAGATCTTTTCATCTAAGTTTATTAATGTTTCTACTTTCCCAATTTATGTTTTCATCTTATTATATTTCTACAAGTTGTTGTGTAAGAAATAATAGACAAAGGTTTTCTTCACTTGAACAGAATTCACATTCTAGTTTCTTTACTTTCATAATTTAGTGTCTCAATACACATGGATGTTATTTCTATATTTCACCAAGAGTTCTTAGTTTCTGAGATTTAAGATTACAGGACTAGACTTTTATAAACATTTTAATGTTTGACCTATAATACCAATCATTTGGTAACAATGAGCAAAGGAAAGGCACATCTGCTGAGAAACATACCATTTACTGTGGTCATGCTTCAAAAATAGGTATGCGAATATTATATCTTTAATAATCTTTAATTGAGATATCACTCACTCATTCATTCATTCATGTATTCATGCTCCAAAATTTTATAGAACACTCACTATATTTAAGGCATTCCTTTGACCTAAATATTTTTCAAGTATTTATACATTTTCAATCTACTTTCTCTTAAAATGTTTTATAAAAGTTGATTATTCCATGTGTAAACTGGAAAAATCCCTCATTTTTCTGAAATTTACCTTTTGCAAGAAACAAACTCCATATTCCTTCCCCTCCCCAATTCCTTTATTCTAGGATTCAGTGGTTAAATGTGTACCTTTTCTCTCATTGCCTACATGCTTTTGTAATTCTGGATCATATCACTTTTTAGCTTTTTTCTTTACAACTTGAAGTCCTATTTGTTTTTAGTTTATCTTAATTCATATAACACATTATGGCATACTCCCTGTAGTAATGACCTTCTCTTTTTAACTCATCATCACCTCTTTTTTCTCTATCAACCAATCCCTCTCTTGCTCTTCTGCCTTTTCTTCCTGTTTCTCCCAAAGTATTCTTCCAACATAGGAGAATTCTGGGACTCTGAGCATGCTGCAGCTTCCATCTGTCACTAGTGCTGCAGCCTCTAGCAACTTTTTATTAAAGCCAGTGATGTAGTGGGCACTTTGGCCAAAGCTGTCCACATGATGGATAGGAGCACGTCTCCTGGGGCCTTTCCCTTGCAATGAGATGAGATTGGCTGATGTTGGGAGATGAAGCCTTTCCCCTCTAGGTCAGTGCCTGCAATCCATTCCAAGTCAAGGGGGAAAGGAAGTTATTACCAGCCAGTGGCTGTTCAGTGGTCACTGAGAATTCAGTTGGTGGGGACAGCCTTATTCATATACTCTATGCAGGGCCATCACTTCCATCAGTACTCACTAACAATCATGGTACCCAACTCAGAAGAGAAATCCTAGGTGAAATTCATTGCAGTCAATTAATTAATCTTGACTTATCAAGAAAACAGAAGCATATCATTAAATAGGTCTTTTTTATGAAAAATAAAAGAACACGATACTATAGTCTCAAATACAAAAAGAAATGAAAACCATCAGTTGATGAAAAAGTTTTCACAAAGCACACACACTTTACCCTTAGGAAAGTGACTTTATTCTTTCAGGCTAAAATTGTGTTATTGAATTATTGAATTTCGTTTCTTTATTCCTAGCAATCTTCAAGATAAGGTAGAACATAGGTTAAGAGCAACAAGGTAAAAGATATCAGTAGAAACAGACATAGTGGGAAATGACAACTCATAATTTTACAAGGAGGAAATGGAAAAGGCAACAGATTGTCAGTTTTAAAGCAGTTAGAGACATTTGATATAGAATTAAAATAGACTCTGAGCATATCACTATATTTCAATGCATTATAATAAACAAAGATCATTATGATGACTAAAGCAATAAGAAAGGATCCAGCATACTATGTTTAGTAAAAACAAGGACATATTGTATAATTTAGAAAAATGACCACCCACAGCAGTTAAAATAAATAAAAAATTAAGTAATTAAATGAGTAATCTTTAATTATTCACTTCTCTGGAGAATTTGTTTATATGGGACTACACAATCCCTAATCAGTGATACTTGCTAAACAAGATGTCCCTCTAATTATGTTCTACTGTGAGTCAGATGTCTTTAAACCCTGACTATAGGTACCTGAAATGAGGAATGAATGAATGCACCATCTGCCCTCTCATTTTTCCCTCCTCCCCCTTTTGTTATAACAATGAACATTTGAAAAATAACCTGCTGGGTTTATGGATGTAGTCTCTGTTTGGGGAATAGAAAGCAAAGCTTATTTGTATAGAACCTGAGACCTTAGCCTCATTAGCAGTGTGGATTTAAACAAAGGATCTGTTCAGATTAGATCACTATTCTGACCAAGAGCCCAGATCTAGGGTAAGCCAAGCATTATTCACAGCAAATTCAATGAGAAATAACCTCTTTTCTTCTGGAGTTTTGCTCCAAGACAGAAAACATTGACCCGAATTGACAAAAAGAAGAATTTTAGCCAACTGAGGCTGACTAAATAAGTGCAGGACAAATGACTAAAATGTTCATTTTATATAAAACAATTAGAATATATGGATCAAGAGAATGAGCTCAGGCCATGTTTCTCAGGGGCTTGGGTGGGACTGGTAGGGTCATGGGAAATTTAGATATAGGTGGAATTCTCTTATGTCAGAGAAAATTTCTTTTTTAGATGCAATTGCCCCACCTGGATCCTGTGGATCAAACATAAGTTCATCCTAAAATCCTTAGTTCAGTGTTCCATGTAAACCTTATATAGATATAGGGAGCTGATCATTTCAATTATGTTTCCACTTAATTATAACTATATAGCTTACTATCCTTACCCTACCACTAAATAATATAGTAATATTTGTATTACCCTCCTCTGAGCAATCACAATTCAGATGACAGAATGGATAATGGAATTACATAAGAAACCATTAGTATATTACCAACTAACATTTGCCTATGGGAAAAAATAGCCTTTCAAACATCATAAACAATTTTTATAACTAGGAATATAAGAGTTTGCGAAGGAAAATAAGAATTTATCTTGCATAGTTCAGAACAAAAGGGATAAATAGTTCTAATACTGTACTGGTATCTATGAGCTATTGACAGAATCAAAAAAGTGTTCTACTATATTGGGATGATTTTCTTTGAAATATTTTGTAGAAAGACCTAGATAAATAGGATAGGATGGGAGGCCACTGGGAAATTGCAATCTGTACTGAGTTGGATATAATCAGAGATTCATAAAAGTCTCAAGATCCAAAATATTTTGTAGAGAGTCAATATGGTTAAAAGGACAGTGCTGTATTCTCTAGTTATTCTTATGTAATAGTTATATATAATTCTTGGTTTTTCATTTGGCTTCTCTGAATCTCAGTTTTCAAATCTGTAAAATAGGAAAATTACCTATAATACTTGCCTCAAAAATGGTTGTTTTGAGGCCTAAATAAGATGATGCATACAAAGCAACTGGACAAGAGGACTTCTAAGCTTTCTTTTCTCTATGAAGTATATGAACTTTTTTGGATAGTTTTATTTTTTGAAGGCTATGTATTGAATGATTTATTTTACTTTTTGGAGGCTATGTATTAAATAATTTATCAACTGATCAATCCCACTGGACATACTGGACACTCCTTATGCTCCAAACCAGTAGTATGTGACTTGAGTCAAGTTCAAATTGTATAGATTTTTTTAAAAAAGCATACAATATGATCCTTGCTCACAAGGATTTTAGAATCTGTTTAGTGAGACAAAGCTAATACATAATAAATAATTACAGTGTGATGAACTGCTAAATTGTGTGCTACTGATTCTAAGGACCATAGAAGATCAGAAAAAAAAAGAAGTAATCAGTGTGTGCTGGAGCAGTCAGGCAAAGCTTGCTGGAAAAGGTAGGGCTTGAGCTGATGGCAGCATTTGGGTGAGAAGGGCCCTCTAGGCAGAGAGAATCGCAAGAGCAAAAATGTGGAAGCAAGAATGAGCCTAGCACATTTGGAGAGACAGTTAAAGAGAAAGTCCTATGTGCAAAATTGTATATATATATATATATATATATATATATATATATATATATATATGGAAGATAAAAGAAGGAAATAAGCATTTTATTAAATGCCTGCTATGTATCAGTTACTGTGCTTAGTATTTTACCAATATTTTCACTTGATTCTTAAACCTTAAAATAACCCTGGGAAGTAAGTGCTATTATTATTCTCATTTTAAAGTTGAAAACAGAGAGTGTTACTTGCCCAAGCTCACACAGCTAGTAAGTGACTAATACTGAATTTAAACTCAGGACCACCTCATTCCAGTCCCACTACTCTATCTTTTGTACCACATAGCTGTCTCTTTTCTATTCCTAATAATAGGAATAGAAATTTAGCTAAGTTAGTAGGTTACAGAGAGCTAAAGGCTTTTAGCATTTTGATTCAATAATGTAAAATGATCCTCCTCTAACATCCTTAAGAAAAATATAGAAATAGAAGTATGGGTCCAATAAATGTATGAATTTCCCTTTAAAACATTGTTTTTAGAGGAAGATGGAAGTGATACTTACATACTTAGCCATGGACATGGTCCAGGCAGAAAGATGCAGCAAAAAAAATGATTTAATAGATGTTGGGGTATCTGAGTTCTAGTTCAAGGTCTTATATGCCTTACTATGTTAACTTAGTCAAGCCATTTAACTTTTCTAGGTTTTTGTCTTCATTTAAAAATGAGGGAGTTGGATTAAATTATCATCAAAGTCCCTTTAAGAACTATTCTATAGTATATGAATTTCAATCAAATAGAATCCTTGGAAGGTCAAAGTGATTTCTAACAGAATTCTATCCCTAGACCCATTTCTCCCACAAGTGAGAGGGACACAAATGCATATAGCGTCCTTATCTCCACTCCATTTTTGAGAAAAATGGTGCTGTTCCTGTATTATATTACTAGAAATTACAAAAAGTATGCATTCTCATCTATGATCAGGTTGGTCATAACTAATGTTCTTTTGAACCTAAAGTTGGCAATGAAATAGAAAAAAACAGCAAACAAAACATCTCAAATAATTTGTTGTCTCCTTTTGTTTATAGTCTTAGAATACTGAATAAGATATAGATCCCTAGAATAGGAAAACAGAGCATGCTTCCTTGAGAAAAGCTTATGAGAGTGTCAGATATCACATAGTCCTCCCAACTGACACTACCCCAGATAAACTTTGGTCTCTTATTTGGAATAATCAAATGAAAAGGTATTCCTATTGGGGGGAGGGGAAAAGTATCACAATAGTTCTTTATATTTGCATAATTATTAAATTTTTATAAGCATTTTTCCCATTTATTATCTGACCTCATCTTTAGAACAGGGTTAAAAAGGTATAAGTTGTTTCTCTCATCTTTAATAGATGGGGAAAATGGGGTTCCAAGTATGTTTAATGAGTTTTGCAATAGTCAGCATTTAATAAATGGTTATTAAGTGACTGAAAGAGAAATACCTTTTTGTGTTCTTAACCTATTTAGAGATATCTATTGTTATTGTATAATGAATCACTTATGAGAGGAAGCATGGTATTGTGGATACAAGGTAGACTTTGGAATCAGGAAGAACTAGATTCAAGTCCCATCTTTGATCAATACTGCCTGCATCATCCAAGAAAAAAATTATATAACTTCTTACAATGCTCTAAAACTATGATAATAGATGCAGACAAAAATTTAGAAAGAAAATATCTAACCAGAAGCAATCTACTGCACTGAAATTGCATGTAGGTTCATTTTTAAGAGAAAAAAAAATAAGGAAAATTCAGGGGGAAATAGTTCATGAGACAGACTTGCTGGTACATGTTGGGAGAATCCTTAAGGGAAAACGGAGCACCAGTGAGATTGTTCTGTCAACATGGATTTGTATGTTTGCAAATTATCTTACTATATATGTTATTATATGAAGGATTTTCTAACTTTCAAAAGATCTGAATTATACAATTGTTAATATAGACAATCAGAGAAAAATTTCAACTAATTAAAGGTTTTTTTAAAAAATTGAACCTTTTAAAAATGTTTGGTGATTTGTATATATAGATGTGCATGCATAAATATATATGTAAGCACAGATAGATATGAAAATACACATATACATTTTTTATGTGCATATTATACATATATATATATAATTTATACATATTATATATATATATATATGTCTGAGGGATCCAGCTTATAGATGTCAAACATATTTCCTGAGTTCTGCAGGAATCAGATTAAAATGTAACTGAGAAATGTTTTATAAAATAAATAATAATAGAATAGAACATAGAAAATATAACCATGTTGTTATATGTCAACAGTGGCCTGCAGGGATCCTTATAGAGGTGGTCCATTTTTATTTGAGTTGGACATCAGTGGTTAAGACATAAAAAAACACAATATACGATGAAGTAGAAAGAGTTTTAGACTAATCCAGAGATCAGAATTGGATTAAAGTTTCAAATCCTACATTTTACCAGGATCATAGAAATGTAGGATGGAGTTTGCTAACTATATGTCTCCCTTCCCTTTATGATTACTTATAATCATAGAGTTAGGGGACTTTTAAGAAATTTGCATGGCCTAGTGGTCAGCTTCAAATGCAAAAAACCAAGGTGTTAAAATGGCAACTAGAACTGGTGTATATATTTGTTTCTACTACAGGAAAAGACTCTGTGGGCTATGGAATAAATGATACAAATCTATACTATGGTTGATAGAAGAGGTGAAAAGAGTTAACTCACTGTAATCCAACCAAGAGTGATTGATTACTAGGGCAGAAGAGTAAAAAAGATCTTGACAGCCACCTGAATGTTGTTTCTGTGGTTTTGGCTGAGAGAGAAGGTCTTTTTAACTAAAGATCTAAAAAAAATATGTTGAGTATCCTTAGCTACTAGCCCAGGGCAGTCTCACAAAAGAGCAATAGTATTTTTTTCTCCATTCTCCTCAAAAGTTAAAAAATCAGGTGAGTGTCCTAGAAGACAGAAGCATAAGCTTGGTGAAAAGTAGTGATAGCTATAAGGGAAGATCATAACTGAGTAAGAGAACTAGGAAGAGTATGGACGTAGTAAGGCATAGCTAATTGCCACGAACCTGGTTCTGAAAACCGATTCCAGCTGAATCTCTACTCTTTCCTTACCTAGGCGTGGGAAAATGTTGTCTGCTACAGCAATCTTGGAATCTTCAGGCAACTATTCATGCTGTAATTGTGTTTGTGTGGATTTTTGTTTCTTTCTTTCTTTTTTTTTTTTTTTTGAGGGTGTGATGCTATTTGATTTTCCCTTGTTATTTATTAAATATTCTATATCTGTTTAATCCTTTGTTCTTTGATTAATAGTTGTGCCTAGTCTATTGAAAGCAAATACAGTAGATAAGAATTCAAGATACAGTTATATAATTAGGAATAACCCAAAACACATCACAATAGATTACAAGTACCTTGGAATTTCAGAACTGAGTAGAGTCCAGATTATATTTTAAAAAATGGTTAGGATAAGGTTAAAAGACCCCAAAAGTTAGAAATCAGTTGGAAATTCTATCACTTATGAATAAATAAATGAGAATAATGACTTTTAGTAAGTGAGAGTATTGGGCTTTGAAATCCCACAGTGTAGATGCACTGAACCTGGATATTATACTGAACTCTTCGACAGAAAATATGTGGTTTCAAAGCCCAATAATATACATGTATAATATGTGTATACAGTGTATGATAAGACACATATACATAGACATATGTAATACATTCATTTAAATATCCATATACTAGTGCATAAATGCATGTATGCTATTAGATTGTGTAAATATAGATATATATATATATATGTAATGTGTAATGTATTGTGTACATCTGAATAAATGTGTGCATATACATAACCATATGAACACATCTTATATACTTATGCAATCTGTACATTTATCCTTCAGGGGTCTAGATTAGATAATTGTGTATGTCTCTTTGAACTTAAATATTCTAGACTACATAATAATTTGATAATATTTTCAGTTTAAATGTCATTGCTTCTGTGATGCTGTAGATCATTTATACTTTACATATTTCCCTTACTTCATCTTCTCTTTTCCTTTGTACTCTCCCCTACCCAATCTATTTCTTTATTCTCTGAGATGAGAAAAATATCATATATAGAGTGAATCCTTCTTCCAGCAATTTAGGCCAAATTAGGGAAAGGTACCTGTTTTACCCCCATGTCAAGTCAAAGTAGACCAATGTTCTTGCATTTTTCTGAAAAGTTTATTTTACAAGTCCTTTTGTAATCTGGCTTATTGATTGCAAGATCTCACATTTTAATATTTAACAAGTAATGATGAAAAGCTATCTTGAGATTTTATTGCAAATTCAGGCAGCTTTGGGGCAGGCAGGATGCTGGTAGCTTTTGAATAAAGAGTAAGAGAATGGGCATTTAAGAAAAACAATAACAACAAAAACAAAACTTCAGTTTTTGGAGTACTATCTCTGAAACCTAGATTTCAGGAGCCCTGAGAGGCTACCACAAAGTAATGCTAAATGTAAGCTCCTTCTATGTTATGAGTCTATTTTCTGAGCCTCTTAGGAGTTAGAAGTGAAGGGGATCTGAGAAATTACTTTAACCCATTTATTTTCAAGGCAAAGGAATTGAAGCTTAGAGTTGGAAGTAGCTTCTCAAAGCCATACAAACAATAAGAAGAATTGGGATAAAAAAAAAATCCAGGTCCTCTGACTCCAAATCTAGTATTCCTTTCTCTACACTACACTGATTTCCTTATTTCCCATCTTCCTAATGGAGAGGCAGCTATGTTGTTCATCCTTCATTTTTGAAGAGGACCAATGATGTCATGGAGTGATGCCTTGAGTTGTAAGTGAATTAGACTTAAGAGAAACAGATTTTCACAAAGTCATCAGCCTTATTCTCTCTTCCAGAGTCAGAGAAGTAGAGTGGCAAAATAAAGTCAAAACAACTGGCAGTGTCCCAAGATGCAGTGGACGACTGTGGCTTCTTCGTTGTCTGACCAAGCACTAAGTGTTGCGCAGCATCTGCTCCAGCTGCTGCCATGGTCATTGGAACAAATAGTTCTCCTCCACATGTTCTGCCACATGCTTGGGCTAGAAGTCGCACTTACTCATAGGTGGGTTTGAACCCTGTCAGTTACTCTCAATCTGATTTAGTCCATCCACCCCAATGGCTTACCAGGGTGTGGCTGCTGCATGTGCTAGAGCTTCTTGGAGTCACAGGTGAGAGCTGGGTAACAAGGAGACCCCAAGTGTGGAGCCTTGAAGAGAGCTCTTCCAAGGCTCAAGCCGGAGGTGCTAGTCCTCCCTGAAAGCATATCTAAAATAGGGAGGAAAATAATCATTCATAAGGAAAGCATTATCTGCTCTCAAATGAAAAAAAAAAAAAAAAGTCATGGGTTGCCTTTAAAATCCAATGGAAAAGAAATATAGCTTGCTTCACAGCTTCCTTCCCACTATATTAGTAAATTGTATTTTCTCTAATAAGATAGAGAAGCCAGTAATATGATAGGAAGTCATTAATACAATATAATCACAGCTGCAGATCAAGCTCATCTCTTTCTCTTTACCTTGTCAAGTGTTTCAATATTTTATTTTATAATGTGATGACCAGAACTGATCACTGTAATCTAAGTGTGGATCTGACTAATGCATTGTATAATCAAAGATTTCCCCTCAGACTAAGATTCGTTTGCATTCTCTAGCTTCTCCCATGTCTGTTTCACCACCATGCACATTTTTATTCCAAAAGGAATTCAGAGAGAAGAGACAACTGTGGTACAGTGGGAAGGAAGCACATTAAACAAGGAAACGTGGGTCTAGTCTTGGTTCTATCATTCTTTCTGTCACTTTTGGTAAATCACAATTGCCATTTTCTAGTCCTGTTTCCTCATCTCTAAAATGAGGATATTGGATTAGGTGACTTATAAGGGCAGACTAAAGGTCATATCTAGAAATAGGGTTAAGGAGAAAAGGACTGCAGTTCTGGTCTCCCTGATCTTCCAGATCACCTTGGGAGGAGACCCACACATGGGTGGCTCTGCCATTATTCAACAGAACAGGAAACATAAACATATAAAGAAATGATCCCATTTGGAAAGGAAACCAATTCTTCTCTTTTAAAAAGTATTATCTTTTTGGATGTATTTTATTGTTATATCACATCTATTTTCCTAATATATTTCTCCCTATTGCCTATCCAGAAAGCCATGGAGTGTAACAAAGATTTTTTAAAAAGAAAAGCAGCTCAACAAAACCAAGCTACACATCAATTGTGTTTGATAGTATATTCAATATTCCGCTCTTATAACCCTCCCCTCTTCCCTCATCTACCCATCTCAGCATTAAAGGGAATTAGGAACAATTTCTTCAACTCTTCTCTGGGACCAAGTTTGATGATAATATTGTGCAGCATTCAGTTACATGGGTTTTATTCTTACTGATAGGGTTGGTTGCTAATACTTCTCTCTTTCTCTGTCTCTGTCTCAAATTCTCTGTTTCTGTCATCTCTGTCTTTCTATTTCTCTGTATCTCTTTGTCTCTGTCTCTGCCCCTCTGCACATACACACACACACACACACACACAGACACACACACACACATATATATGTATATATATGCTAGATAGAGATATGTATATATACATATATATGTATATGCTTGTATGCATGTATATACACAGATACATGCAAACATATAATACATAGATATATGCACATGTATATGTATGTATATCCTTTACCTTGTTTTGTTCCTTTTATTCTGCATTAATAACTATACATTTCCTCTTGCTTTATGAATTCTTAATATACATAATATCTTAGAACATACTAATATTTCATTGTATTCATGCACCACAATTTGTTTTGAAATTCCCCAATAATTAGGCACTTATTTTGCCTCTAATTATTTGCTACCACAAAAAGTGCTGCTATAAATACATAAATGTATATGAGATATGGGACTATTCCTTTAGTCTTTGATTTCCTTGGGGTATATGATTAGTAGGAGTACTTCTGGATTAAAGGATTTGCACATTTTAGTCATTTATTTTTAGCATAATTCTGTTTTTTTCCCAAAAGAGTTGAGTTAATATACAGCTGTAACTATATTTGTATAACTCTACCTATTTTTACTCTGATTTTTACTATTTTTATCTTTTGTTATCTTTTCCTTCAATCTTTAATCTTTAGTTTAATCTTAATTTATGTGTAAAAATTTAATTTGCATTTTTCTTTTTGTTACTGATTTGGAGAAATGTTTCATAAAGTTGTTAGTTATTTATACATTTTACATTGAGAAATGTTTTCTCCCATATTTGTCTACTTATCTATTCTTAGTTTCATATATTTCTGTTAATGGAAACTAGTTGTTACATACAGCTTAGGTCTTGATAAAGTCACACATTTTCTCTTTTTAAATGCAATCTGAGACAGGAAAGAGATTGAATAGGTTTATGGTTTGGCTATGATAGCCGGTCCCCTTCCCACATGGGGTCTTTGCTATATAACACACCATTATCCTCTGGAATAAGAAGAGGGTCTCAAAGACTAAGGCAGTCAGCTTCCAATGGCTCTTCAAAAACCATAGTTGATAGGAAGGCATCTTGCTAATGTGATTCTGCCTTCCAGTTATCTTGAGAAATTTCATTTTACCCTGCTCTGAATATGTCTTCTTCCTCCATGTTATTTCTAGTTTATTCCTATCCTCTAATGTGTTGGAAGCTTAAAATATGGATAGGAGATCCATCTTTGTATCAGGATAACTATGCACCCCAATTTAGTGTAATCCTCAGGCTTTACTTCCTCCCTTTTTACTCCTGTCTTCTAGTAGATTTGGACTTTTAATGGCTCCATATGTTGGCCAAACTTAACATAGACATTAGATCTCATCCCCCAAAAGGGCAGCTTCATGTTTTGACTTAGTACTGCCAAGTTGGAAAACTCTCTTCCTGAGTGAAATAATCTCAAATGAGAGGGACATAGGAGATCCCCTTATCTTCAAGGAGATACAGAAGCACTATAAAAATTAAATGAAATAACATATCAACCAAATATTTGTTAGTCATCTACTATGAATTCAGCACGGATATAAAAGGTGTGTGAATGGACATTCAGCAAACATTTATTTTGTTCTTTCTGGGAAAAGAGTACTCTGTTAGATACTGCACCAGTAGTTTTTTCAACTGATATATTATGATTTATGATGGAAAATTTTGTTGTCAGAAGAGAAGAATTCAGAAGATAGCAGGCACCTGCCTTTACCAGGACCTTCAGGCAAGATCTAGAGTTGGTACCAGAGAATGGTAGGTTTACACATGGCCCAGTTGTACACATAGTCACTCAGCAGATTCACCCCCACCTCACTGAGTATCTAAATCAACAAGCGTGATTAGAACTACAGCAGCCAAATTAACCAAAGGCTGCAACATTGCTCTTTTCCCCAAGGGAAGAAGCTAAAGACTAAAAAGAAAATTCACACTCACGCAGACTAATGGAAAATAACCAAGGACTAAGGAGAGAGATGTTATTTTTGAACTTTTAAAGAGGACATTATAAATAGCAGAGAAAACGGAAGAGCAAAAATTAAAAACGATTTTAAAAAAAGCAAGTCGACAGTGGTCCTTTTAATATGACAATTTCGCTGTTTTTAAGTCCCAGCCTTGTGGACTTAATAGCTGAGCTCCAGTGAAATAGCCAAGGAACATGGGGTTTCAGCACTTAGTCACAATGGCATTTTGGGTTAAACAATCATTGACTCAGCTGTGAAAAATGAGATAAATTAAAATTATTTTCTTCACAACGGCCAAGGGGCTTGGCAAGTAATATATTGAAGAAATTTCCTGGACATAATAGGTTACATTAATTTTCAACTGCAAAACAATTCCTTCAGCATTATTTTTCAAGGAGAGAGAGAGAAGAAGAAGAAGAAAAGCGGGGGGGGGGGGGACTCACACAGAACACCCAGTTACTTACACTATTTACTTCTGGACAAAATGAGAAAACATGTTTCAAAGGAAGGATTAAGAAAGGCATATAAAGACACATGGCAAATCCTGACTGTAAAGAATTCCAGCTAATTGGTTGCCCATTTGCCTTCTCTAAAATGTGGCCAATATTAATCCAAGAACAATAGAGAGAGGTGACCTTCTTAAATGGGTGATGGCTGGCCCTCACAATGAATTTTTAAATAAAAATGATTTCTAGGGGAAAAACCTACCTTTATTAACTTCTTTTCTTTTAAAACAACACTTATTTCTGGAGAAATGAAGACAAAGGAATATCTCTGAGAAAGAGGATGGGATGTGTTAGAGCTTAGTGCCTCTTTCCCGTGGGGCAGAATTCTGAGACCTTACACAAGTGACTTTTCTTTCTTTGGGCTTCAATATCTCCATCCACAAAAGAAAGGGTTGGATTTTATTGCTAAGGTTCATTCCTCTCTAAAGTCCTGTTCTAGCCAAGAGACTAGTGCCAAAGTCAGAGATGTTCTTAATTGTGTTATATAGGAAGGACTGTCCCAGAATCCCATGGTTTAGGAATCCTTATTGTGTTGTGGCAAAAACTCAAATGTATCTTTTCAGGGTAGAAGGAAAAAGGTGGTTATAGAAATACACAGAAATCATTGTTCCTGTTCCACCCTTCTCCCCAAGCTTCATAGTGAACACTGCCTACCAGTTATGCCTTACTTCCTTGTTTACACTTCCAGATTTTACATGCCCCATTTCTCTTTATTTCATTATCACCTTCAAGGCAGCCCAGGACATGTATTAGAGTAGTGTTCAATTTACAAAGGGCTGACTCCCAGGCAATCATTGCATCTTTTCAAAACTTGCCTAATGCCTGGCACAGTTCTGGGTGGACCACATGTGTTTATAAATGATTGTTGAATTGGATTAATTAAATCTAGAAAGCATCCAAGGATGCCAAAATTTATTATTTTTAATAAGTGCTCTATCTTAAATTCCTACTATACATTTTGACTTCAGATACAAGACCAAAAGAGACAATCTTGATCATACAAAAGATAGAATATCAAAGCTGGAAGGATACTTAGAAATCATCTAGCCCATTATTTTTTTGTAAATAAGAAAAAGGATGACTAGAAAGTGAGAATGAGTAAATGACAATGCCAAAATTAAAAACCAGTTCCATGGCTCAACTTCTCTACTATACAGTACAAGTCTTGTAAATATGTTAAGCCCACTATAACCCAAGAACAGTCATTGTTGGAGGGCTTCTTTTATGCAATGGTCTGGGATCTTAGATCTGGTTCTGGGTTCTGGATGATGATAGATACTACATAACCCAGGGAATTAAATTCCTATTATTATTATTAGTAGTAGTAGTAGTAATAGTAGCATGTAGTAGTAGTAGTAGTATTAAAAATGACAGCTGGAAATCTGATTTGAGACATTGTTTTCCTTCTTAATTTCCTTTTCTAACTCATAAGAATAAAGTTAATAACATGTATACATAAATTGTATTTAACTTATATTTTAACATATTTAACATGTATTGGTCAACCTGCCATCCAGGGGAAGGGGTGGGGGGAAGGAGGGGAAAAGTTGGAACAAAAGGTTTTGCAATTGTCAATGCTGAAAAATTACCCATGTATATATCTTATAAATAAAAAGTTATAATTAAAAAAGAATAAAGTCAATGAGATCTTTCTTTTTTTTTTTTTTCAGGTGAGTATGTTTTGCAAATTTCTTTACATTTATTATCTATTTTGAACTTCAGAGGAATTTTGTGAGGTAGATGCTATTATTATATTCATTTTAAAGATAAGAGAACTAAGGCTAAGAGAAATTGAAACAGTTTTCCAAGGCCATAACAGTAAGTCTTGAGTTGGATCAGTTTGAGTCATATCTTCCTGACTGAAAATCCAGTTCTCTTGCTGCCTAGTTTACCTTCCCAGATTCTTAGCCTTTCTTTTCTTATTTATAAAATGAAGTGAGTTAGATTAGATAATTGTCAAGGTCTCTTCTAGTTCTGAATCATATGATGTTATAAGAAGCTTTCTGATTGCTGATGAGCTTCTAGTCATTCACAGACATTCCTCTATAATCAATCACCTGACAAATTGGGTATCTCTCCTTCTCCACCCAAACCAGGAAGGGGAAATTTAACTAGGGATCTAAGAGGAGCATATTTATGTCAGAAAAGTGTTTCAAATCAACCACAAAAAATTCCTCCTGGAACTCCATATGCTCTCAAGGTCAACAATAAAATTGCTATCTTTATTACATGAGAAGATCACAAACAAATAAGCAGCTTTGTTCTTGGGGCAATGTGTTGAGGACTAATTTCTCTATACTACAAACATTATGTCATAGCAGAAAGACCACTGGAATTGAAATGATAGAACCTGCATATTAACTATGACTTTGCTACCCTTACAAACGATGTTACATATGTACGAAAACCAAAGATAGGCAAGGCTATGATTTGTTGCTGAAGGAATGTAGAATGATAGTCACCAGCCTTTATGGTCTTTTTTAGCCAGCCCAATCTTTAAAATTTGCAAGAAACAAGGCAGCATGATAGAAGAAGTTTGAAAATTGTTTCTTCACAACTGTTGGGAAAACTGGAAATTAGTATGGCAGAAATTAGATATGGATCCACACTTAACACCATATACCAAGATAAGATCAAAATGGGTCCATGATTTAGGCATAAAGAATGAGATCATAAATAGATTAGAGGAACAGAGAATAGTCTACCTCTCAGACCTGTGGAGGAGGAAAGAATTTATGACCAGAGGAGAACTAGAGATCATTATTGATCACAAAATAGAAGAGTTTGATTACATCAAACTAAAAAGTTTCTGTACAAACAATACTAATGCAAACAAGATTAGAAGGGAAGTAACAAATTGGGAAAATATTTTTAAAAGTAAAGGTTCTGACAAAGGTTTCATTTCCAAAATATATAGAGAACTGACCCTGATTTATAGGAAACCAAACCATTCTCCAATTGATAAATGGTCAAAGGATATGAACAGACAGTTCTCAGATGATGAAATTGAAACTATTTCCACTCATATGAAAAAGTGTTCCAAATCACTACTGATCAGAGAAATGCAAATTAAGACAACTCTGAGATACCACTACACACTTGTCAGATTGGCTAAAATGATAGGAACAAATAATGATGAATGTTGGAGGGGATGTGGGAAAACTGGGACACTGATACATTATTGGTGGAGTTGTGAAAGAATCCAGCCATTCTGGAGAGCAATTTGGAACTATGCCCAAAAAGTTGTCAAACTGTGCATACCCTTTGACCCAGCATTGCTGTTATTGGGATTATATCCCAAAGAAATACTAAGGAAGGGAAAGGGACCTGTATGTGCCAAAATGTTTGTGGAAGCTCTTTTAGTTGTAGCTAGAAACTGGAAGTTGAATGGATGTCCATCAATTGGAGAATGGTTGGGTAAATTATGGTATATGAAAGCTATGGAATATTATTGCTCTGTAAGAAATGACCAGCAGGAGGAATATAGAGAGGCTTGGAGAGACTTAGATCAACTGTTGCTGAGTGAAATGAGCAGAACCAGAAGATCACTGTACGCTTCAACAACAATACTGTATGAGGATGTATTCTGATGGAAGTGGATATCTTCAACATAAAGAAGATCCAACTCACTTCCAGTTGATCAATGATGGACAGAAACAACTACACCCAGAGAAGGAACACTGGGAAGCGAATGTAAATTGTTAGCACTACTGTCTATCTACCCAGGTTACTTATACCTTCAGAAGCTAATAATTAATGTGCAGCAAGAAAATGGTATTTACACACATATATTGTATCTAGGTTATATTGTAACACATGTAAAATGTATGGGATTACATGCCATCGGGGGGAGGGAGTGGAGGGAGGGAGGGGATAATTTGGAAAAATGAATAAAAAAAAATAAAGAAAGAAAGAAAGAAAATTGTTTCTTCACAATAAACTCAATTTTGCTCCCCCCCACACATTGAAGAAGTAATTATCTGGAAATAATTACCTGAGTTAAGGAGTTATAATAAGATATGAAAGTGAAAATGTGTTTCAGATAGTAGTTGGAAACTGAAGTGAGAGACTCAATAAAAGATGGCAGAGTAGAGGCTTATAACCAAACTCTCCAATGAGTTTCCTTCCATATAACTTTAAAATAATGCTTCAGATAAAATTCTGGAGTGGCAGAACCAACAAAAAGCCAGAATAATATATTCTTCCAGTTCAAGACAACTTAATGAGTTAGCAAGAGACACAGGGATGAAATGGGTTGAGAGGGGGAAAGACAGAAGGAAATCCCATATTGATGCACCACCTATGATGGGATTTGATGGTGTCAATAGAAGCACTAGAAGTTTTGAAGATTCTCAAGGCACAGATGGGAAGGGAATCAGATAACTGGTTAGAAAGATATCAGAGATTCTTTGTAGATTATATTATGTTTACTTACATAACAGGAATTAACTAAAAAATTAACCAAAGCAATTAGTACCATCAGAAAAGTTTTAGGATACAAAATAAACCCAAATAAATTACTAGCAGGTCTACATATTGTCAACAAATCCCCAGTGGGAAGAAATAAAAGTGAAATCCCACTTAAAATAATTGCAAACATTATAAAATACTTGGGAGTGTATCTGCTAAGATAAGCCTACACTTTCACACAAATGAAGATAGGCTTAAACAACTTAAGAAATATTAATTACTCATGGGCAGACTGAACCAATATAATAAAAATGAAAATTCTACCTAAATTAATTTATTTATTCAGTACCTTATTAATCAAATTTCCAAATATTACTTTATAAAATTGGGGGGAAATAACAAAAATTTATCTTGAACAACAGTTAAGAATGTCAAGGGAATCAATGAAAAAAAAAGTGATGAAAGATAGGCTACCAATATAAAATTTCAAACCATATCAAAAAATAGTAATCATCAAAATAATCAGGTGTGGACTAAGAAATATAGTAGTGAATCAGTGGAATAGTTAATACACCATAATAAATGCCCATAATAACCTAGCATTTTATAAACCCAAAAGTCCAAGTTATTGAGTTACATTCTCATCTTTTGATAAAAAATGCTGGGAAACCTGGAAGCCAATTTGGCAGAAACTAGACATAGATTACCATCTCACACTGTGCAACAAAGAAAGATCAAAATAAGGGATGATATCATAAATAAATTAGGGGAGAATGGGGGGTAAAATTGCCTGTAATAGCTATAGGTAAGAGAAATTTCTGACCAAACAAGAGATAGACAAGACCATAGGAAGTAAAGTGGATAATTTTAATTATATCCAATGAAGAAGTTATTGCACAAACACAACCAACAGATTCAAAACCAGAAGAAAGCTGAAAATTGGAGGAAACATTTTTACAACCTTTCTCTGATAAAGGGCTCATTTCTCAAATATATAAGGAACTAAGGCAAATTTATAAAAAAAATAGTCTAAGAACATAAATAAACAGTTTTCAGAAGAAGAAAAAATAAAAGTCACCAATAGTCATGCAAAAAATACTCTAAATCATTATTGATTATAGAAATGTAACTAAAAACAATTCTGAGCTACCACCTTACATTTAGCAGATTTGCTAATGTGGCAAAATAAAAAAAAATGACAAATGTTTGAGGGAATATTGAAGAAATGTATTCATTAATGCACTATCAATGGAATTTGGTCCATCCATTCTGGAGAAGGATGTGAAATTGTAGACAAAGGCCTCTAAAACTATGACCCAGAAATTACACTACAAGGTGTATATTTTAAAGATATCAAAGAAAAAATATCTATTTATAAAATATATTTAGAGAAGCTCTTTTTGGGGGTTGCAAAATTTTAAAATTAATATTTAAATTGATATTTTTAAAATTTTAATTGATATTCATCAATTAAAGAATGGCTGAACAAGTTGTATATGATTGTGATGGAATACTATTGTGCTCTAAGAAATTATGAATAGGATGATTTCAGAAAACAAAACAAAACAAAATGAAACACACAAAAAAAGAAAGAAAACATGGAAAATCATATGAACATATGAAAAATAAAGTGCAACAGACCCATGACGATATTATATCCCATAATGGCAATATTGCAGTGATGATCAACTATGAAAGTCTTAATTACTCTGATCAAGATAATAATTATGACAATGTTAAAGGACACATCATGAAAAAAATGCTATTCATCTCTAGAGAGAAAACTGGTAATTCTGAGGAGAGCTTGAAGCATATTTTAAAATTTTCTTGTTTTGGGGGATTTTATTTTTCATTTTTTTGTAATATGGCTAATATCAAATTGTATTGTATGGTTTTCACATGTATAACTAATTTTATATACATGTGTGTATATAGGTAAATTTAGATATATACATATGTATATATTTGTGCCTTATAAATAGGTGGCGGAGAGAGATAGGTAGAAAGTTGAGAGATAATATGCAACTCACAATTTCAAGAAAGTATATTAAATCTTGAAAAATATTTAATTGGCAAATGTTTAATAAAATGGATGATGACGATGACAACGATGATGATGATGATGATGATGATGATGATGATGATGATGATGAGACTACCAACTCTTGAAGGAGTCAAGGCAGGGAATAGTTCTGTGAAATATGACCTTTGCAAATCAACCAGTGAATAATACTAGAATTTGAAAGAGTTATAGAGAAGAGTAATCTCAAGGAGGTTAGGTACTGCCCAACAGAGACACTGATCCAGGAGCTCAATATGAGGATAACATAAAAAAGGAAACTGGGTATTTGGAGTAATGGAGATATGAGTTAATTTGGCACATGTGTTCAAAATATGTTTGTGTCTCAGCATCAATTTAATCTGTTTATTGACATTCTTTAATTGGTCACGGAATATAATTGTTGGAGAGCACACAAGGTTTATGGTGGGAAAGTATATTTTGTAGATATTATTGTTGCTCTATCATCTTAATTGTGTCTGGTGGCTGAAAATGTTTTAAAATATTTATTTATTTAAAACTAAATACAATATAAGAAAAATAGAAAAACAAAAGACAGAAAATGTAAAACAACAACTACAACAACAACAACAACAAAAAACATGCATACACACACAAATATTGTCATGCAACCAGCAAAACAACAGGAGAGATTCAAAATGTTTCCATTTTTAAATTTCCATTTTAAGAAAGCATTAATAATAACAAAATAGATTAGATTCATGTCAGCCCATCTTTACTTCCTTTTAGATTATTTTTTGTTCTCTGCTATGTATTTTTCATTTTATTTCTTTTTTCCCTTTTCATCTCTCTAACCTCCGTCTTTCTAATGTTTTCCCTACAGGATATTTGTGAGGTCTTCATGTGAGGATTTCTCCTACTGTTCTATCACTCCAGAACAATTCCCTTTGAATATTTCTTCTGTTATTGTGTCAAAGTCCTTGTTTTGGTCATGTCTTTCAGGTAGTCAAGTTATTCTTACTTTTTTTTTCTTGGTCTGTTCTCCAGAGCTGCTGTTCTATTTTTTTAATTTTTTCTAAGATGTTTCACATTCTGTTGTTTTTCCTTTCTCTATATTTTGTTTTGTTATTTTTTGATCTGTTATACCTTCTCTGGCATCCCCTTGCCAAAGTCTAATTTTCAACGAATGATTTTCTTTAAGATTCTGTATTTTCCATTAATAGTAGAACTATGAGCTGATCCAACCATTCTGGAGAGCAATAGGGAACTATGCTCAAAAAGTTATCAAACTGTGCACATACCCTTTGACTCAGCAGTGCTACTACTGGGCTTATATCCCAAAGAAATCTTAATGAAGGGAAAGGGACCTGTATGTGCAAGAATGTTTGTGACAGCCCTCTTTGTGGTGGCCAGAAACTGGAAACTCAATGGATGCCCATTCAGACTGGCTGAATAAATTGTGGTATATGAATATTATGGAATATTATTGTTCTGTAAGAAATGATCAACAGGATGATTTCAGAAAGTCCTGGAGAGACTCATGAACTGATGCTGAGTGAAACGAGCAGGATCAGAGATCATTATACATAGTAACAACAAGATTATATGATGATCGACTCTGATGGACTTGGCTCTCTTCAACAGTGAGGTGATTCAAACCAATTTCAGTTGTTCAGTGATGAAAAGAGCCATTCACACTTAGAGAGAGGACTGTGGGAGCTGAGTGTGGACCATAATATAGCATTCTCACTCTTTCTGTTGTTGTATGCTTGCATTTTGTTTTCTTTCCCAGTTTTTTTCCCCTTCTTGATCTGATTTCTCTTGTGCAGCAAAATAATTGTATAAATATGTATACACATATTAGTTTTAACATATATTTTAACATATTTAACATGTATTGGACTTACTACCATCTAGGGGAGGAATGGGGGGAAGGGGGGATAATTTGGAACAGAAGGGTTTGCAAGGGTCAATGTTGAAAAATTACCCAAGCATATGTTTGGTAAATTAAAAGCTTTAATTAAAAAAATACTGTATCTTCTTTTTCTAGTTAACTTTTTTCATGACTTATTCTTGAATGATTCTTATTTTTTAAAGTTTTACTTCAATCTTTTCCATCAGATTTTTGAAGTCTTTTTTGTTATTCTTAACAAGAATTTGTAGAATTCTTTCTGGGCAGGTAGCCATTAAAAAAAAAAAAAACTTAAAAAAACTACTTTTTGGGATAGAAGAGGCTTTTTGTTTGCTTTGCTATCCTCTGTAGATGAATCTCAGTCTTCCCTATCCCCTTAGTAAGTTTCTATGGTTTTGTTATTTCTTCTTTGGCTTTTAAAAATTTGTTTGATTTTGTTTAAGAGAAATATTATGGTAACAACCTCTATTCATAACGTGAGATGGGGGCAATAGTTCTTGTAGCTTCACTTCAAGTCTTCCCTATAAGGTAGTACCCTAAATCAAAAGCTCCACTCTCCTACAAGTGTCCAGAGCCAACAGCTTCTCTGACCCATTGCTTCTGCACTTATTGGATTTTCTGGTTTCTTCTTGCCCAAGGCATCAATTTAGGAGCACTGCTGGGTCTGGGGTTTCCAATAAACAAAGGTTCCCTCAGTTTTCCAGGATTCAGAACTCCAATTCCTACACTGTCTCAGAAGTGAAAGTTCCTATGATTCAGGCTAAGCTCCAGCTAGCTCCAGGGCTCCCCACTGGCTGTTTCTGCAATTAGCCTAGAGGTGTTTACACTTCTCACTGATTAAACCTGAGTCCTGGTGTCTTTCTTTGGGTTTTAGGTTGTCCCAGGAAAATTCCTATTATGCTCCAAGTCTTATTTGTTTTTCACCAGTTTATATTTCCTCTGAGATACACTTTTGTTGATTTATCTGATCTGCTCCTTCATCTTCCCAGAATCTTCTCCCTGGCTGACCATTAAAGGTAGTTTTATTTGCAGGGACTTCTGATGTTTAATTTTAAAAATCTAGTCTTATAAGGTGATCTTTTAAAATCATGGTTATGCTACATTACATGGCATCTAAGTGACACTGTGAATAGATATCAGGCCTGGCATTAGAATAATTCTAGTTCCTGATGCCAGGCTGAAGTTAGGAAGACTCATGTTCCTGAATTCAAATCTGGCCTTAGATGATTACTAATTACGTGCCTTTGGGCCAGTCAATTATCCCTGTTTGCCTCAGTTTCCTCATGTGTAAAATGAGATGAAGAAAGAAACACCAAGGTATTCTAGTATCTTTGTCAAGAGAAGCACAAATGGAATCATAAAGAATCAAATGTAATTGAAACGTATGAACACCAATATCTTACATCATGAAGGAACCCTTTAACTCTTTAAATCAAAGATGTATTTTTCCTCATGCCTTCCCCCCTTTAAAAATATGAATACTCCTTAAAGAAAAAAATCAACATATTGACAAACATTATCTCAATAAAATGTGCTTATTTTTTCCTGAGAGATATAAAAGAGAAATTTAACCTATGAAAAAGAAGTGTCAAGGTTTATTTTAATTTCTTCCATGACTTTTCATTAAGAACTTAAGAAACATGTAGAAAGAAAAATAGAAAAAAGGTTCCTGTATATGAAAGTATAAGCTTCTATTATGTAGTGTCTTTAAAGATTATATTAAATTTAACATGGTAGTAACAAACCTACCCGCTTGTCAGTGTTTACATCTTGTCAGTGTTCTGTGCTCTTCCATGTATGTTTTAATATTTCACTGAAGCATGCTACTATATGAATTCAATTTGCTCAACTAGGCTCATTTATAATAATAGTTTTTCTTTTATTCCTTTCTTTTTCTCAGTATTTATTTGGATAGGAGTTGGATAGTGAAAAAAATTAGCACAGATGCAAAAAAAAAAGAAAAGAAAAGTAAAAAGAAGAAAGTTTGGAACATTTAGAAAATGAACACAAGAGAATAGAAAATTTCAGAAGAAAAGAAAGAAAAATTTTGAAAAAAATGTGTGAAATATATAATTTTGAAAAGCAGGTGATATAGGAAACAGATTTGTGGTTTTATTTGGGATCCTCTTTGTGTATCTGTTATGTGTATTGAAAAGAGTTGAATTCTTTTGTTATTTAAATTCACAATAAAAATCAATGAGAAAAATTTTAAAAAAAGGTAAAGAAATTCAAAGTACAAATATAAATCTGACCTATAGGTATGCCACTTTCTGTGAGTATTGTGTCTAAAGGGAGGAATTTCTTAGCTATAGGCTATGAAACAAAAGATTAAAGAATTTTATCAACAGAGTGACAGAACAGATTGGAAAAACCTTTCATAATCATGCTAACATTCTCCATTAGATTCATTCAGGCTTTCCCCAGCCAATATCTTCTTCTCCTTGCCTATGAAATTAGACAAAGAAAACTAACCAAGTGGACATGAATGAAAATCTAATCAGCTTCCTATAATACCCTTCATCTTTGGATATCTCAGTGAACTGTCCCAGTTGAACACCATTATAACAAAAGGATATAAGTAAATGTTTAACAACCAACTATTTTTTTTTCGTATCCATTGTATCCATTGACACACTTTTAAGTGTAATATGCATTATCAACATTTTTCCCATTACTTTTAAAAATGAGACAACCACAGGAAAAATAAGCCCTGATTTACAGTTTTCCTATTTCTGAGATCTAAATGATCTCATTGAAAATTTAACCATTGGTTCTCTGAGATCATTCAAATTCATTCCAGCATATTCCTTACACTTTTCTTTACCAACCAGGAAGATGGAGACAAATACACAGAGAAAGAGAGAGAGAGAGAGAGAGAGAGAGAGAGAGAGAGAGAGAGAGAGAGAGAGAGAGAGACACAGACAACAGACACAGACACAGACACAGACACAAGACACAGAAAGACAGAGACAGAGGGGATTCAGAGACAGAGGGGATTCAGAGACAGAGGGGATTCAGAGACAGAGAGACAGAGATAGAAACAGAGACAGAGAGAGAGACCATATGTTTGGGTTTACTAAGCCTAATGAAAGCCTCTCCAGAACATAATCTCTCACTATTTGGTCTTTGTAAGAAAGACAAAACTTAAACAGGAGGAGATGTGAAAGGGTTTTTTCAAATCATTAAGCATTATATATAAGTGAAAAGTAAGAATAGTCACAAATGTCATTGGAGGTAAGCACACTGAAGATTAAGATAGTAACCTAACATTCTAGCTAACCCAACCTAAACTAACTAACCTAGCTAATCTAACTAATCTAAAGCTTCTGCTTTAGGAAGAAGAAAGGGTTCAGCTGGGTTTGTAAGCTTATAAGATAGCCTGTTGTTGTAAAAAGGTCCTGGGTTTGGAGTAGAAGGGTTTAGCTTGCTGGCCTTCATAACCCTGGATATGTGATTTCCCTTTTCTTGGCCTTAATGTCCTTATCTGCTAAAGGAGGAAAGTGGAGTGAAATATATTATTTTAAAAGCCCCTTCTAGTGCTAAACCTATAATTCTAAAATTAAAGCTAAAAAGATATTGATATATATTACATGCATTCAGAGGGGGTTTCATTAAAGAACCAGATTAGTAAGACATAAAACCTAAGACCTTTGATTGGGCCTGCACAGAAGGAAAATTTAGGCCAAAAATGAAATAAATACTCAGGAAAAATGGGTATCATTGACAGAAATATTTAGTTCATAGAATATCACCAAGTCTGTTAACTACAGAAGGAGATTGCCAGAGATATCCAAAGTATGAATGAAGCAACAAAGAGCTGTGCAAGATCACACAAGTAATAAGTGATAGAAATAGGATTAGATCTGAGATCTTCAGAGTCCCAATCAATTTTGTCACATTTCTACACTTTGATAATAGACTCCAAAAGGACTCAAAGTACACAGACATCCAGAGTGCCTAGCAGAGTGTCTTACACATAATAAGGACTCCGTTAATATTTGCAAGTTAGTGCTTCTTTTATTGAGGTAAGGCTAACTGGTATGTCCCCTTCTGGCTCAAGAGACCTTGGCTGAGGTCTGGAGATAACCCATCTGCTTTGGCTCAGTGATTGGCAACTGCTTTTCTGGCCCTACTCTTGTTGTTTCTAATACTGTTGTAAAGGCTTTTTTCGTCAAGGAGGATGGGAAAGGTTCCCCTGTGGGAATCCAGCTTGTTGTTCTCGTATGCTTGGATGTTTTATTTACCATTTGGAAAAGGGAAAAAAGAAGTAGGACATAAAAGAATGAAAACTGCTAGAACTAAGCATGCTTTAGGAGGTACTGAAAGACCAAAGGCAGGCGCAGTCAGAAGTGAAAACAAACAGCTTTGCAAAACCATTTCAGAAATTGTCTTGCCATCAAAATTTGATTCAGCCTTAGAATTTCTCACTGTGTCCACCCACTGAATATTGTCTATTGTCCCTGAGCCTTTCAATTTCTATTACTGCTCTCAATAGATAACAGAATATTAGAGGTGGGAGTGTATTTGGAATCATCCAGTTGAATTCTATTATTTTACAGATTAGGAAACTGAGGCTCATAAAAGAAAATTGTTTCCCAAGGTAAAGTAGGTAGGGAAAACTTTCCAGTATCCCTGGAAATTATTCTCCTTTCTTTAGTTTATGCTTTAACCAAATTGATCTCTTTTTTTTCTCACTCATGATACATTATCTTCCATCTCTATATCCCTGATGCTTTACTTTCACAGCACTACCTCATAGAATAATTCTCTTCTTTTAAGATAGCGCTTAAGCACCGTCTTCTACATGGTACCTTTTCTAGAGCCCCCAACTACTTCTGTCATCCCTGCCTCATCACCTTAGATTTAATTTATTTATTATGTATTTATGGTGTATATATTTTTATATGAATTCATTGTCTTCCCATCAGAATATAAATTCATTGTATCTAGGGATTAGTTCATTATTTATACTTGTATTCCCATCTAATAAAACAGCTAAACAGCAAAATGAATACTTGCTGATTGATGATTCATTAAATGGCAAAAACCAATAGCAAATGTCTGGTTTTCTGACTCCAGGAGAGTAAAAGAATAACAAAGCTCAAAGGAAACCTTAGATATCAAATCCAACTTCTCATTTGACAGAGGAGGAAATTAAACCCTGTCAAAAGTAAAGTCACTTACTCAAAATCCCATAATAGCAGAGCTAGGACTAAAACCTAAGTGCTTGGATTTCTAAGCCAGTGCTCTTTCCACTCAAAATATCATCATTGGAGTTTCTACAATTTGTTGCTGTTGTTCAGTCATTTAAGTCATGTCTGACTCTTCTTGGCTCTATTTGGGATTTTCTTGATAAAGGTAGTGGAGTGATTTTCCATTTTCTTCTCCAGCTCATTTTCCAGATAAGGAAACTGAGGCAAACAGAGTTAAGTGACTTGCTCAGGGACACACAGCTAGTAAGTGTCTGAGGCCAAACTTGAACTCAGGAAAATGAGTCTTTCTTACCAGTCCTTGCACTTTATCCAATGTTCTACCCAACTGTCCAAAATTTATTCTCATTTAATTATTGTTTTATCTCTGTCCTCTCTCATTCTCCCACTGCTATAAACAATCCTTACCTATCTTTAAAGGCTTACATTGTTCTCTACTTTATGTTATTTATCTAATGTACATATCACCTACCTATTATATGCATGTGTCCAATCCTACCAAGGAAATATAATAATTCCAAAGAGTAATGAGTAATGACGTATCTATACATCAATCTATATACAATTTACATATATATATAAATATATATATATACACCTTCACACACATATTTGTATAAACATATATACATAATATATATCCATGTATATATAGGCATATAAGTGGTTATGTATAGATAAAATAATATATATATATATATGCTAAATAAATATATTTCTTTTTTTTTGGTAGAATGAAGTACTATAAGGTTGGAAGAATAAGAAAATCTTCTTGACCCATATTTTTAATGACAAACAGGAATATGAAACTTGGTATTGATCTTTAAATGTTTAATTTGTAAGAAAAAATATTTCATTTGTTCATTCTTTTTAGAAAGTAAGTTTCTTAGAATCAAATACTCTTCTCTCTCCTAATTTATTCCTATTGCTATTATTTTATTTTTTATAGAACATGAAAGTCTGATTGAAATTACTGTGATTTCAAAAGGGATTTTTTTTTTGTAAACACGAATTAAACAAATATTTTGATTTCATTATCTTTCCTTCCCTCCTCCCCACCAAGTACATGACCAGATATAAACGAGGCACTCGACAAATTGATATGGATTGATTCTTGGAATTCACCTTGTGATTTGCTAATCACATTGTTTGTCAAGTCCAAGATATAAGACCTGCTGGTACTAAAATGAACAGAACTGAAGAAAAAAAATGTATAGACAAATTAAATGAAAACTGAATTTGGAGGCAGAGAAAGTAGGTTAGAATCTCTGCTATTTATTGCTTATGTGACTTTGGGCAAGTTATTTTCTTTCTAAGACTCAGTTTCCCCAAGTATAATATAAGTTGGGTAAACTAAGTGATTTCTGATCTCTGACTTAATGGGATTTAAATCATATGATTATATTTTCAGCATCAAGGAGGCCAGGATATTTTTTAATTTAATTTAATTTTAGAGGGTGAGATGAAGTGTAGAGCTTCCTATAATTTGCTAAGTCATGCCCTAATAGTATATTTTTTTTCTATACCCAATACCAGTCCTTGGGGTACGAATTCTCCTAATTGGCTCCATCCCTACACATACCCAAAGTGGAATACTTTTTTTTGGGTTATATGTGCAGTCTTTCTCCTAGCCAGGAAGTATTATTTTTTTTCCTTGCAGGATTGTCTTCCCAACTTTCTAGTTCCCTTGCCCTAAGAAATCTGACTGCCAAATCCTTATTCCTCCTCTAACCCAGTCCATTCATTCTTGATATAGGTCATGATTCCCGCTTTTGTGACCATTCCAGGAATCTGTGTTCATTCAGTCTCTCCCCAGCAGCTCAGGCTGGGCTCCATCCACTGACAGAAATATATCTCTAGAACCCGAAATGCACCCAGGCCATATTTCCGCTCTGACATAATGTTGACATTTGCTTTATTGGGTTCTTGCCTTCCCCTGGCCTTCACTCGATTATCCCAGGTCAATTTTGTAGCTCCCCCATCCCATTTACCATGGGGGGGGACCCACAGCTCGTTGGATTTCCTCAAATCAAATTGCCTTCAGGAAATACAAAGGCATATACTCATAATCTGCAGGGCACTGTGTCTGTGTGTATGGGGGGGTGATATGGAGGATGGGAAGTTGACATTGATTAGGAAGACATAGTTTCTTCATTTAAGAGTCAGTCCTGTGATGAGGGATCCCCCTTCCCCCCAGAATGGGTACGAGGAGATAGTGAGCACCTGCTCACATCTGTGAGCAGCTGAGGAGGAAGGCTTCTTCTCTTATGTCAGTGCCACAGCTGGGCTCTCCTGCTGCTTAATCTGCCCTCTCAGCAGGTTGCTGGGCTCCTGTACTGATTATAAACATAATAGTGAGCTCAGCGCCCCAGGCAGGGACACATCACTTGGCACGCAGGCTACAGCCCTCCAAACTGTGTGTGTTCCCTTTGTCTGCTCAACGTAAGTCAGCAGGACAGCAATACCAGGGCCTGGGCCAGCTCCAGAGGCTTTCTGGAACCAGCATGTTCCCCCTGGCAAACACACAGTCTTGGCCTCTGGGGGAAGGGGCACCTCCTGCATGCTTTAGCTCCATCTTACAGGGTAAGAGGGGAGTTTGAAGAAGCAAACATTGGGGAGAGGAATGAAATATTGCCCAGAGTCTGTCAAATATCAGTGCTATAACTACCATGAGAAAGTCATTTAGTACTTAGCATTGGCTATCTCATAGAGCTATTTATCTTTTTAATGGATTTGCTCTCTCTCCTCAATTAGACTATTTGCCCCCTGAGGACAAGAACTATGTCCTACACTTCTTCATAGACTCCATACCACCTGTATTCACCCTGTAAATGGTATAAATCTTACTGATGATAACACATTATTGGCCTTTGCCTGAAAAAAACTTTTTTTTAATTTTTTTTCCAGTGGTAGTTGTAATTTAAATGTATGCTTGGTTTAAAATTTATACAAATGAAGATCTAGTGTGCCCCAGTTCCTAAGCCTTTATGGAGAGAAGGGGAAGGAGAGAAGACAATTCATAGTCAATCCTCCTGAATTTATTTATTCAACTAATACAAACAGAAGAAATTAATTTCAATTCAATTCAGCAAGGAATTATTAAAATCCTAGTGTATGCAGTTAGTAGTTCAATAAACATTTATTAAATGCCTACTATATGCAAAGATCTTCTCAGATGTCAAGGAAATTAAATCAATTAATATTTCTAAAAGCTAATTGATTATTTATTAGAAGGACAAATACTGAAGCTGAAGCTTAAATACTTTGGCTACATAATGAGAAGGCATCTCATTGAAAAAGGAAATGATGTTAATGATTGAAAGTAAAAAGAGAAGGGGATAGTAGAAGATGAGATATGACAGATAGTTTCAGGAAGCAATGCACATGAGCTTGGACAGACTTGGAAAGAGAGTGGAGAACAGAAGGGCTTTGTAGTCCATCAAAAAGATCGGAGCATGACTGAACCACAGCAAAGTGCCTGACAAAAAAACAAAAGAAAAGAGGCAAAAAACTATCCCTGTCCTCAAGGGGCAGGGAATGGTGACAGCCAGAATCCTATGCGTTTCTCACTGGACACATCATAAGATCATAAATACAAACAATTTCCATGCTTCTAGGATCTGGAGAATGACCCAAATTGTAGAGAGACAGAGACTGTGTGTGTGACAGAAAGAGACGGAAACAGAGGCAAAGAGAGAGACAGAAAGAGAGAGACAGAAAGAGAGAGAGAGAGAGAGAGAGAGAGAGAGAGAGAGAGAGAGAGAGAGAGACAGAGACAGAGAGAGAGAGACAGAGAGACATAGAGGGGGGAGTGAGGAAGGAGGGAAAGAGAGAGACAGAGACAGAGAGACAGAAATAGAGAGAAGGGGGGAGGAAGGGATGAAAGGGAAAGGGAGAAGGAAAGGGGGAGAGAGAGAGGGAGAAAGAGAAACAAAGAGACAGAGACAGAGATATAGAGCACAGAGACCTACAGAATCAGAAACAGAGGAAAAGAGAGAAGTTAATTTATCTTTTAAAAAATTCAAAAAATGCATTGACCCACCCCAATCATGGAGGTAGCAGGAACTCCCCAAGGTTTTATTGTCATTTCAAACAGTCAAGTCTTCCTAAAAGCTACCCTAAAAGTGATCAGTGCACAAGGCACAGAATACAGGACGCAAAGTGTCAGACAGCTCTTTATCTAGTTACAATAGCAAAAGAGGATAGCTCTTAACTTCTAAGGCAAGTGAGCTAACTAAAACAAAGGACATTTGTGATTCTTAGTTATATCTACTAACTATTTGCACTATAAATATTAAAGTGTAGTACTACAGGTACAGGTACAAGCCCCAACTGAATACAATTTTCTTAAAACCAGCTGCCTTCAGATACAACTGGCAAGGCTCTCGCTGGTCAAAACATATTTGGGCATCTTTCTTCTCCTGCAGTCTAGTATGATTAATGTTCATCCATCAACAATAGTTAAGTTATCTAACTTTTATGTTAGATCTAGTGAACAGCACTTTGGGTCAAAAATGAAGTAAAATCATACAGTTCTAGGACTTATTTTTGGCTATTTTCTGAGTTGACTTTGAAAGAATTTCCCAAAATGGTTCCAGAAAAGTGAATCATGATATCATCCCATGAATGAATGTGATTAACTTACTCTCTACTGACTAATTTGAAGGGTTTTCTTATATTGTTTTGTCTCATTTTAAAAAATAGTTTCACCTCTGAACTCTAATGCTTCATGAATCTGTGATTTTATAAGAATGAGTACTCTATCCACAGTTAGTAAATTTTTCTGTTGCCTTAAAATTCATGATCCAGCAGGAGACTGATGAACTTCTCTTGAATGCCAGACATAGAGTCCATCCTTGGAGAGGCATTTCCAGCCTGACAAGACCTACTCTAGTGGAGACCTTGGAAAATTCAAATTCACCTCCACACTAGGCCTAAGCACATTTCGGTGGTAAGGCTTCAGAATGACTACATCTCATAAAAGAAAAACGGAAAGAATAATTTGAGAGCTTTCCTCTTGACAAACAGTTCATATAATAATGACATTCATTAATGCCCATAGCCCTTTTTCTCCCTTCTCCACATCCAATTTATGTATGATTAGGGTTTTATTTATAACAATTATAATCATATGCAGTTTTTCAGAAACACTGATCCATTTCCTTGACTTTAACTATCATCATTATATGATAATTCTCACCATTTTATTTCTAGCCTCCATCTCACCTAAAGTCCATTAACAGTTTTCTTCACCAATAGTCTACTACTTGTACTCTAAAATCAAACTCATCATCTTCCACTCAAATTCTGCTTTCCCTTCTATCTTCCTTTTATCTCTTTGTGATGTTGCTGAATAATCTCTCTATCATCTTGGTTCAATATGCAGTCATTTTAGGCAATTTTTAATTTCTTCCACATGGCTCTCACATTTGTCCCTTGGTTTCCATTGTCACTGTGTTCTAAGAACTACCTTACTCCTAGATTATTATAGTTGTATCCTTAAAAAAGTCCCCTGCCTTTAATGTCTGCCTTGTATGCATCCATCACTGGTTGTTGTGGTCTCTGTCTTGTCAGTAGACTCCAATGACTCCAGAGGAAAAATGAAGGTACCACTTCCACAAAATTCACTCCAAATCTCCATTTAATTTCTTATAGCTGACCTGTCATATATCAAAACTATGATGGGGAAAGCCACAATGTGGAAGTTCCAGTTGGGTCCCCAGTGGGGCAACTCTGACTATTACTAACAGAAATTGGTGTTTGTCATTCATTCTCAAAAAAGACCTTAACAGTAGGGAGGTGGCACAGTAGATAGAGTGCCAATCCTTGAGACAAAAAAACTTTTCTTCTCGATTTAAACCTGTCCTTAGATGCTTATTAGCTGTGTGACCCCCAGCAAATCACTTAATCCTGTTTTCCTCAGTTTCCTCAATTGTAAAACAAGCTGGAGAACGACACAGAAAAACACTCCAGTATCTTTGCAAAAAAAAAAAAAAAAAAAACAAACCCAAATGGGGTCATGAATGAAAATGACCGAACAAGAAGACCTAATCAGTAGATAATGAGAAAAGAAGGCCCTTTCAGAAGCACACTTCTGATTCCAGGAATTAGAGGACACTTTAGTGAATTCCGATACTGAAGTGTTGAGTCCCTTAAACCATATTTCCCCATTTTTCCAGACCTCTGGAGACAACCTTGATTAAGTGGTACAAATAGCAGCAAATGTCTATATATGAATATTGAGGAGAAAACTGTGGGTTGTATGTCATCTTAGGGAGATGGAGAGAGAAATGATCCCTGATTTTCAGCAAATTGGTACTATCTTTTGAAAGATTCTGAAGACACTTGTTTGAAGAATGATGAAAGCTTAGGGGATTGAAAATGAAGAGTTTAATAAAAGAGTACTTCTAAGCCAAAACTTGGGAAGAGCCAGTAGCTAATGCATGGGTTAGTATTGGGAGTCTAGTCCTGAATGTGTCATCCTGCTTAACAGAGTGGCATTTAAAAAATTAATATAATTTCTCTATGTTTGAGTTTCTCACATGAAAAAGATAGATAAGGACCATTCTGCCTGCCACTAAGGTTATTTTTAATGTCCCAATAGAAGAAATTGAATTATCTTGTGTTTCCTTTGAATTTATTTTCTATATAGTTATATGTGTATATGTGGTTTCCTCTGATAGAATGGAAGCTCCTTTAGGACTGGGATTGTTCATTTTTGTCAGAGAAACAAACCTCAATCATTAGCAAAATGTCTGGCACATAGTATGTACTTAGTAAATACTTGTTAGCTGGTTGGGAAGGAACTTAGTGAGTTGGCTATAAGTCTTGTCTCTTGACTCTAAATTTGGAGTGCATGCAGTCCCATCACTGTGTTAGTTAGAAAAAGCTAAATTCTGAGAAGCATGTTTTTAGGACTATGGAGCCTCAGCAATTTGGTATGCCAGTCAAATGAAAGTGGACAAGCTGCAATGGCATGTTAGCTACCTTGGGAAGAATATATTACAAGTGATTTCACAAAAAAGGTTAAAAAAAGTCCTTGGCTTTTGTCCCAGCACGATATAGGACAATAAAAGATGAAATCATCAGGAATAATACATAAGGGAAATGCTTGCTTGACCCTCAGGTTTTTCTCCCTCCATTCCTACTCCAACTTCCTTGCTCCTGAGGCAGTGGTATCCTTTAAGGGATCAACTTCAGTAACTGTCAGTTGTCAGCCTTCCACTGAATATCTTGATCATCTTTTCCTCCACCCCATCTCTAGGGGGTTTCTCACGACTAGCTTCTTTCTGAATTGCTTGTCCTCATCATAAACATGAAGAATCTACTTTTACCTGAAGAACTTTTCTTCTTTAGGAAAAAAAAAAAAAAAGCTCAATCTTTCTGCTTCCTTTCTGCACTTTTCATTCTTTATCAAAGTACCTTGAATAACATAAAAGACAAGATTAGAGAATAAAACTCTTTACCTGTGGTGCCAATACATTATTATTCCAACCTGGCTTTCAGTCTCACTTAGGGGCATAAAATGTTTGAGTTAGAAGGGACCTTAGAAATTATCTAGGCCAATCTCTTCATTTTTCAAATGAAGACATAGTGGTTCAGAGAGCATGATTGACTTTCTTAATGTCACAAAGTTAGCATGTGTCAGAGGCAAACCCGGTGTTCTGGTCTCTTTGTCTAGATTTCTTTCCAATAGACTGTGACATCTCATAGTTGGGGAACTTCTATGTCACTTACATTATAGAAGAAGGAAGTCAGATTGTGGCTTGAGAGTGGACACATTATTCTGTTTCAAGAAGCTGGACACCCAATTCCCCAAGTGAAAAATATATTTATTGCATAGAAGAACCCATAAATCTCCTAGGAAGATACTTCTGTAGAGAAGTACTATACTCATGAGTCAAGAGATATGGATTCAAATCAGAATTCTTAAGCTAGCTTAGCTACATGATCATAATTAAATCTCTCAGTCTCCATACCTACAAGAATGGGAGGATAAGACTCACATTTTCCACTTCATAGAAGTTTTCTATATATATGTGAAAGTGAGATGGTTCCAAGCCTAGCTAGGAATCACAACTGATATCCAGCAGAAGGTGCTGAAAGCATATTGTAATTCTGTACACACTATATATGTGTTAAATAAAAACAGGGTCACTCAATTTTACTTAGGGACCCTTATGGGCTGCATATTGATTTAGAAAACCACATATTAACTTTTATTTTGTTCTATTTTATTTAGGTGGTGCAGTGGAAAGTACACTAAGTTTGGAGTGAGAAAGAGTTGAGTTCAAATCCAGCCTCAGATACATAACCTGAGTAAGCCTGTGAAAGTCATTTAAACCTGTTTACTTCAGTTTCTTCGTCTATAAAATGAGCTTGAGAAAGAAAGACAACCTGCTCTAGTGTCTTTGCTACGCAAACTCCAAATTATGGAGAATTAAACATGACTGAAACAATTAAACAACAACATAATTTTCTTTCGTTTTATTTGTTTCATATCTCCCCCCAAATTTTAATTTGGTTTCTATTGCACTCAGGAGAATGAAAATGATAAGGTCACATGTTTCATATCTCTGCTTTGCATTATATATAGTCAATAAGTAAGGGATAATATTTATATCTGGATTGTTTACCAAGCTGGGCCAAACTTTCAAGTACAATTGTTTCTTTGACCAAAAGTTGAAAAGCATGCACAGTAGAAAAAAGTATTGACTTTGGACTCAAAAAAGTTGGGTTTAAAATCCATCTCAAAAATTTGTTTGTTACCTGTATGATCTTGAGCAAATCAATTAGGTTCTATGAACCTTAGTTTCCTCATTTATAAAATGAAGGGTCAAGATCAGGAGATGAGATTGGAGGCCTCCTTCCAGTTCTCTTTATCTATGATCCATGATTCTATGCTCTCTTGAAAGAATATGGGCTGTTTATTCTAGAGCTGCTAGATGATGCCATGGTGCATAAAGTTTGTGTCCTGGAGCCTTGGAGATACATCTTCCTGAGTTCCAATCCCATCTCAGACACTTATTGGCTCTGTTATTCTGAACAAGTCACTTAACTCTGTTTCTCTCAGTTTCTTTAACTATAAAATGACTGGAGAAGGAAATTGTAAATCCTTCCAAAATCTTTGCAAGAAAAGCCCAAATGAGTTCACAAAGAACTAGACATGACTGAAAAATAAAATATTCATTCCATTAGAATTCTGTCTCTGAGTGCTGAGAATTGGTCAGGTCTATTGTAAGAATACCATGGAGTTTGAGAGGATGAAGTGAAATAAAATGGAACTGAAATTTCCTGAAATAGTGTTGTAGAAGAGGCAGAGTCCAGAGAGGAAAGAACTATTCACTCATAAATGTCTAAGTTCTATTCTATATTCTATATCTCTAGCCTGTTTGGTACCATACTGGAATATAATTTTCTGAAAAGTTTTATTCTGCATTTCTATATCACTAACCTGTTGTTATGTCATACCAATATATAATTTGCTGAAAATTAATATTTCAGACCATCAGTCAGTAACATTTATTAAGCACCTATTATATATCAGGTATTAGAGAAACAAAGAATGGCAAAAGATAATCCCTATTCTTATGGAATTCACAGTATTATAGAGGGAGTGAGCATGCAACTAAATATGGATAAACAAGATAGAGACAGAGTAAATAAGAAATAAAATAAAAATAATGGCACAAAATTAAAGGGGAAACTTGGGGAAAAACTTCTTGTATAAAGTAAGATTTTAGCTGGTATTTCAAAGAAGTTAAAGAAACCAAAAGATGGAGATGAGAAAGGAGAACATTTCAGGCATAGAAGAGCAACAATTTCCAGATACAGGAATTGGAAAGTCAAATTCAAGAAATGTCAAGAACATCAATGGATCAGAGTACATGAGGAAAGGGGTGATGTAAAAATACTCGAAACGGGGGAAACGACAATATGGCTTGCCCATATACAACTCTTTACTTATAACTAATGAAATAAAAAAAGAATTATCAAATATATTAAGTATATATATATATATATGTATATGTATATATATGTATATGTGTATATATATATATATTTCTCTCTCTCTTTTTCTCTCTCTTCCTATCTCTCTGTATCTCTCTCTCTGTCTCTGTTTCTGTCTCTGTCACTGTCTCTCTTGATGTCTGTCTGTCTCTCTCTCTGCTGAATATATAACAACCAGCATTAAGCAAGCACTTATAACAAAAGAAAAAGCAAAATGGAAAAAAACCCCAGTGGATCAAAAATGAAAAACACTAAAACCAGTCTGGAAATCTATTTAACATTCTATACCTTTTGTTCCCAACCATGCCTAAGCAAAGAAGAAGGTTTATTGTCTGAACTTCTCTCTGGGGCTCTGGTTGGCCTCGATAATTGCATGATGCTTGGTTTCCTTTTTGTTATTCTTCCACATGTATGATAAAAATTTTTCATTGTGCATCTGTTTTCTTGTTTCTGCTCATTTCCCTTTACATCAGTTCACATAAATTCGCTTGTATTTCTTTGGATTATTTATAATTGTTAGTATTTATTGAGTCTACATTGAAATGTGGGCTTCAGGGTTAAAAGATAAGTCAGTCTCTATTCTCAAAAAGCTCTTAAAGACATTAGGTCTCAGTTTCTTGCATAAAATAGGGATAATATTTTTTTGTATTAATTCTCACATGGAATTGTAAAGAAAGTGTTTTTTAAACCTTAAAAGATTATGTAAAAAAGGGCTAGATGACAACATCACCCCTTCAGGGATATGGGTATTCTGAGAGTTTTATGGGAATCTCTTCCCTATTGCCATTGGTTAAAGCTCCAGTAAACCAATAAACATGTACCTGAAGCCCAGTGTATGTTATATACATATGAGCTGTTATTCTTATGAACATTTTTCATCAATTTATATTTAAGAGAGCTGAGTGGAAGTTGTCAAATATTTATTAAATTATGTATGTACGTATTATATTCTAGTTATATTAAAGGAGCATCCACACAGTTGGCAGGATACTGTCAGATTGTAAATAAAATTCTCTTTTTGAAACTTGAAAGCACATATAAGATTAATGAATGAATAATATATAAGCTAATACATAATTGAGTTGATTAAGAAAAAAAATCCTTACTAGAGCTAGTTTCATCACAAAAAAGTCATCAAACATATATTACTGACATCACCCTACCTAACTCTTGGCTATATTTGGGATAGCTATGATTGCTGGGTAGGTGTTATCTGTATATATGTTTTTTCTGAAAACTAGATTATTTTTACAGTAGTGTAATATAGAGGAGGATAAGACTTATGAATGGTAGAGTAGTTAGGGAAAAGTTTAGGTAGGAGGCAGTCTTTCCCTAGGACTTCCAGAAAAAAAAAATTACATGCTAGTATTTGGAGAGGTAGAAGAGAAACAGGGGTATATCCTGGGAATGTGGAAAAATCTGATTAATTTGCTCATCTCAAAGATTACCCACTAAAAAGAGATGTTGCTCCCCTCCAGCTCTAGTCAGTGCTCTGTTTTCCACTTTTAATATACTTCTTACGAAATATGTATTTTAGTTATATGGTATTGTCACAATGCCCTATTATTAGACTATAAGCTCCATGGAGTCAACAATTTTATAATTTAAACGTTGTTGTGCTGTTGGTACTTAATAAATATTTGTTAAAAATTAAAAGAATAATAATATAGGTCTTTACATTTCTAAGACATAGACCTTTGTACATCATTATCATAGTACTCCTTTTATGCCTTATTTGAAACTCTTCAAATATGACAACATATTCATATTCTCTTGAAAATTACTTGAAATGAGGGAGGTCTGATAACATACTCCTTATGGCACTTTTTGGAATTTCCTTGGGTTCAAAAACTAGATTTGATTATTTTACCAATTTGATTATTTTACCTACCTCTATTCTGAGGGTACTTGTTAAGATGAGATGAAAATTCAGGTGAGGATCAGGTAACTACCTCCCATCTCCAGTTATCTTACTGGAAAGCTGCCATGTCATTCATTTATCATCTGCCATCTATTATCTGATATAAAATAAAACAAACGAATACACAAAAAAGCCTTATGCACATCACCATTTTGGTCTATCTGCCTGCACTTCCTTCAGGGCTGGCTGGATTAGCTTCTTCTCAGCCCTGCATTAATTTGAGCCATTCTTTTCAAACATGTGTATAACACTCCCCAAAGTATTATTGGTTTATAAATTACACTTGTTGTTTCAGGGCGATAAACGGAATGATGAATGCGTGCTTTGTTCAATCACCTTTTTATTCATGAAAGGCAAAACCAAGGATTCTAAAAACATTTATCTACATCAGGAATAAGCCATAAACCTTTCAAAAACACTTCAAGTAATCCAGGAAGGAACTACTGATTACTGTCATAACAAAGAAGAATCAATGATGCTAATGATTCATAGAATCCCAAATGTGAGAGCTGAAAATGACCTTAGAGATCCTCTAGTCCATCCTCCTTGTTTAACAGATGAGCAAATGAAAGCACAGAGATGAGATGACTGGGTCTAGATCCCATAAGTGGCTGGCTTCCATCTAAATCAAAACCCAGGTCTCCAAATTCCTAGACTAATTTACATTTGCACAATCTTCAATAAATGGATAGTAGCTACTGAAAATATAAGAACAATCTACCCTTTCATTAATAGTGAATACAACTCTCTAGTGAAAACAAAAATTAGTCCTTGGAATTCTCATGCTCAGGAGGATTTGGTTGAAAGAGCAAATAATACAGAGTATGCATGATGGGTGCAATTGCTCTAGTAGAGTTTCCTCCTCCAAAAGTTCTTGGGTTAGCCTCTGTTCTTGCAACATGGCTAATGGTCATCAAGTCTTCCCAATTAGGTCACTATGCTAGGTGCTGGAGATATTAAATATTAAAATCCTCCCAAAATATCTTTGCTCTGAAGGAGTGTACATTCTTCCTACATTCAGGAAATGTAATGTGCTATAATGGAAAGTATCATAGTCTGATTCAGAAAACCTGAATTCAAATTACTTCTCTATCTCTTATAAGATCTACAAATCACCTAACATTATTGATTTTGCTTCTTTGTCTATAAAATAATGTTTGTTTTGGGTACCTCACAAAGATGTTGAGAGAAAAGCAAAAACTTATTATTCATTTAATTTCTATAATCTCACATTCTTTATGAAGGCTTCCCTAATGAATTAGAAAGCAGTATCTGATATCTCTGGAATCCTCACCCTATATGAAATTGGAAACATAGTAGTTATTTTATAGTGTATATATATATATATATATATATATATATATATATATATATATATATATATATATATATATATATACTCTTACATTTAGATACAAAATGGATGGAGAATAAGGACCATCAACTTAGCCTGAGGTGTACATCTGAGATATTTCTAGGAGATCTTTAAGCAGACACATGCTATCTGTTTAATGGTATATGAGGACACCAGAATAACCTTACTCTGTACAAAAATACGTTTTTCTTTAGCCTGACTCAGTGTTTAAAATTCCATTTTAGCATAATCCCCTTTGTTTAGGGCTGTGACCCTATTAATTTACAACTGTCTTTAAGAAGAATAATATCTGACTGAGAATTACTTTATTAGGGTCTTTCTGAGGGAAAGGAGAGGAGCCTTTCTAAGGAAAAGGAAGAGAAGAATGAGATAAGGAGATTGAGAAGGAAGTAGGACTGAAGCAAAGGCCAAATCAAAGAGTGAGAAGCCTGGAACCTGACTTATAGCTCCTGACACTCCATAAAGGCTTTTTGATGGTGATTTTGTTGCAAGAACAATTTCACTCTTTCATTTATAGACTATGCCTTGAAAGGTGAGGGCACAATAATAAATGGAAAAGTTTCATGAATAAAACTGTCTTTGGAATTGCCTACTTTGTCCATGTGAATACACTCAGTGAAATTATGATGATTAATGGTATTATGATGAACACCAAAGCGCATAATAATGATTTGCTACTTATTATAAAGTATTGCCAATATTTTGTACACCCAAGCGGCACAATATGCAAGAAATCCAATGAAACTCTCTTAAACAAACCATAGGGAAATGGATGCATGAATCAGGCCAACAACATACACCATCCCTGAGGAGAGAAAGAGGCTGTGGACCTGGAATCTCCATTTTATCACAAATATGCTGACTTAGCACCCATGAAAGGTAATGGGGCATAGACAGTACTGTGTGCATAGACACAGCTGTCTGGAAGTAGAGAATGCATGCATGCATGAATAAATGAACGAATGAATGAAAGAAACAAAAAATCACTTTAAGTGCTTATTATGTGCCATAGACTTTATTCTGTGGATATAAACAGAAAAAGTGAGGCCATCCTTACTCTCAAGGTTACAAAGTGTTAGAGAGACAACATATTGAATATAGTTCAGCTACATGGCAAAAGAAAGGTCTAAGGATATTTTTATAAAGTGGGAAATAAGGTCCATAGGTTCTTAGGTTATATAAACAGGACAAATGACAATATTTTTGGATGACAATTGAAGTGATAATATATGGATTGCAATGGTACTCCATCTTATCAGAAGGAAAGAAAAATTCTTAACTTCCACCAGCTAAGTGGTAAGAGAGCTGAAGGCCTGAAAACAGGAAGATCTGAATTCAGTCCTAACCTCAGACATTTATTTACTATGGGATCCTCAGCAAATCAATTAACCTCTCTTTGCCCCAGTTTCCTCATCTGTAAGAATGATGAATAATAATAGCATCTATCTTGCAATGTTTTGTGAGGATCGAATGAAATAATAATTGTAAAGTATTTAGCACTTTGCCTGGCACATAGTAAGCTCTCCATAACCTTTAGCTATTATTATTATTAATTATTACTGCTTCATCAGGACTTAAGCAATCTGAGTTTAGAGGGAAGGGATGGTGGTAGAAACTCCCAACAATACAAATGATTCTTCTTTCTACTCTCTCAATTCCAATACAGTTCCTGAGATACCTAGAAAAGAGAGGAAAGGATGAGAGAAAAGGTTGTCCTAAGCAGTAGACAGGTCAAATACAAAACTACCTTGGTGAATAAAGATTGGTACTGATAGAAAGAACTATCAATTCTCTCTCTCTCTCTCTCTCTCTCTCTCTCTCTCTCTCTCTCTCTCTCTGTTCTCTCTCTCTCTCTCTCTCTCTCTGTTCTCTCTCTCTCTCTCTCTCTCTCTCTCTCTCTCTCTCTCTCTCTCTCTCTCTCTTCTCCTTCTCCATCTCCCTCTCTCGTTCCCGCTCTCCCTCTCTCGATCCTGCTCTCCCTCTCCCGCTCTCATTCTCACTCTCCCCCTCTGTCTCTTCCTTTCCCTCTCCCTCTCTTTCTCTCCATCTTCTTCCTCTCTCTGTCTCTTGCTGTCTTGCTCTGTCTCTCTCTGTGTCTCTGTCTCTCTGTCTCTCTGTCTACCTATCTCTTTTTCCCTCTCTCCCTCTCTATGTCTCTGTCTTTCTGTCTCTCTGTCTCTCTGTCTTTCTGTGTGTGTGTGTGTCTTTCTGTCTCTTTAGTTACTTAAAAACATCATTCCACATTTAACTAGCTTTGAACTAAAGCTAGAAACCAACAAGGCATTTTGAAGCAACTAAAAAAAAATGATTGCACGTAGCAAGTGCTTAATAAAGGGTTGTTAAATTGAATTAAATTGAATCCTTTGGATCACAAGGCAAAAACCGAAGTATTATCTTTTTACCATTCTTACTCTAAGTAGATTAATCTCCTAACTCATAGATTTTGCTCTTCTACCTCTATACTTTTGCATATTCCTTAGAGCAATGAATTGACCTTTTGATTCTTCTATGCCAAGGTTTCTCAAAAAATTAACCTCATCTAGTCAGTCTAGTTCATGGACTATGATAGCTTTCTTTAGTATTCTTTCATTACTATGTGTGCTTTCGTATTGTTCAGTGTGATGAAGGGTGATCCCTATCCCTTCTTTTTGTTTTTATTTATTCAATAGTAAAAGGAAGGAATTGAACTACTTAATCTCTAAGGTTCCTCCCAGATCCATTATTCTAGAACTGGAATGATTTCATGTAACTATTTCATTTCCTCAATTAAAAGATATATTACTTAAAGGCACATAATATGTATTACCTACAATGCCTCCTATAGTGGGTAACAGGTCTTCCCTTGACATATAGCAGATATTGATGATTGCCTCTGGATGCCTATTTGGGGGTGGGATATGTAAGGCATAATTCTGGTAACTGAATAATAACATAGGATTGAATACCAACAAAAGGGAAGTGACTGTCAGCTAGTTAAAAAAAAGAGATCAAGGTCATGACCATCTCATCAAACCAACAATTCTGCCCTTTCTTCTATATTCACACCCCAAACTGCCCTTCTAATGCAGGCAGAATGATTTCTCTCAGGCTTCTATTCCCCTGGGAAGTCTCTGGTATTGGCACATAAAGGATGTACTTTATAAGTGCTTATTGAGTGATTAAGCAATGAAGACTGGAAATATCATGAGATTTGTTCCTCTTAAAGCCATTCCCTGAAAAGTATTTATTGCCTGTAACAAATTCATGTTTGAAGTGCTTCCCTTGAGAGTCTTGCATTCTTTAAATGAGGTCAGTTATGATTTATTTATTACTCACAATAGAGTAGGTACTGTGCATATACCTATTTAAATAAAGCTAACTCTTAGTAATATTATGAAGGAAGCAAAATTTGACTTTGATTCTCCACCAGGTTGCATAACAGATGATTACAAGGGCAAGTAATAGAGGACAAGAGAAGAGCCACATTGTCAATTAAAGATAGGGTATCCAAAAAGCTAACAATTTAGCTAAAATATTAATTTTAAAGAGGTTTTTTAAGTTTAATTGGGATCAAGAAATAAATTGACAAATGGATAATCTTTTTGGCATGGTCAAGAAGGGTATAACAGAGAAGGAAGAATTACTCAATTCTATTTTGTTGAAACTTTCTGTGTACAATTTAATGATGCTCAAAACAGGAAAGGTAAAACAAAAATTCTTGATAGGTAATTGAATAAGTAATTAAATGAATAAGAAAGAGCACCTAACTGGTGTGGAATTCAAGTCATCTGATTTTTTTTTATTTACTACATAGTAAAGTAATAGACAGGCATTACTCATGAAACATAAATGATAACCTTTGATGAACAGTAGAGAAGAGAAAAATATCACTGGATTAGAAATAGATTGAAACTGATTTTTGGAGAGTAGAAAAAAGTAAATGCATTTTACTAGAAGTAGTAAAGTTGATTACAGAATGAATTATTTGAAAGGTAGTTAATGAGAACTCAGAAATAGAAATTTTGATTTGTATAAGAACTATTTTATATCCATGAAGACAAAGTCATGTAATAAAACCTCATTATTTTCAGATAGCATTATTTATTCACCTATTCTTTATTGGTAGTCTTCTACTTTTCTTTATTTTTTATTTTTTTGTTACCACAGAGTTTCTTTCTGAATATTTCAATTTGTAGTAAATCATTAACTCCCTACCCCTATGACCTCACAGGAATGTATTCCCAGTTAAATACTCTAAAAGGATATGAAGAACTTAATGACTTTTCATGCTTAATTTTCAAGTGTGATTGGACCAAGTCAGAACCCCATCAACAATCTATTTATGTGGCTATTTCTTTACAGTCATTTAAAAATTGATTAGAGCCAATTTTTACCAGGTACATTAAGGTGATAGATCTGAGATGAAAGGTGAAGTTGCTTTAATTTAGAATTCTCTTATTAGTTTTTTGGATCATTTTTATATGGTTGTTGATAGTTTTTATTTCCTCTTTTTAAAAATGATTTATTCACATTACTTATTATCACCACTTATTTAGTAGAAAATGCTTCTTCTGGTTTTGTATTTGTCATTTCCTTATAGTTATTGAATGCCAAAATTTTATTAGAAGTATTCTATATATGCATTGTTTTTCCTAGTCAAGTAACAGTTTTCTTTTTATTGTAGTTAAATTTTTATACAACAAATTTGAGCAATTTATGGGAAAGAATTTATGAAACCTGGAAAGATTTTTATTAACTGATAAAGATCAAAGGGAATAGAAGCAATGCCAGTTGTGCTGTAAAGGGGAATAACTCTAGACTATTTCCAAACTGAGATTAAAGACTATGAACAATTTTGGTTGTGGAGAAAAAAAGAAATATATCACCCACTCATCCCCATCTCCCACCAATTAATGCAGTGAGAGGTTATTGCTAGAGAATGTTATATCCAAGACCAGATATGATCACTTCATTAGCTGAAATTTGCTCACATTTTTCTTTTATTATAAAAGAAAGATATAAGTGGTAGGGAAATGAGTCTAAAGTATTTTTTGGAAATGCATAAATAAATACTATTATTATGGAAAAAAATCTTACCAGATTAACTTCATTTCTCATTTTAAACTACTAATCTAATAGATCAAAGCACTGATGTACTGTTGGTATAGCTGGATTTCAGTAAATTATTTGAAAGTATCTCATAAATTCCTTATAAATATGGTGAATCTAATTAACAGAATTATGCCACAGTTCCATGAATTTGGCACAATTTAATTTATAATACCCAAATGTATTGATTAATAGGTTGCTATTAATGTGGACCAGGGTATTAAATGCAACATTTTGGGGTTCACTATACCTTTATTTTATTTAATCCTGTCAACAATATCTTTAAGACTATAATCATCTAGATGGCTTGCTCATTAAATCTGCCAACAACACAAAGCAAATATGAATAGTTAATATATTAGATAACATCCATCAGGATCTAAAATATTTTTGAGAAGTTGTAATAATGGGTGGGTGCTTACCAGATTAAATTTAATAAGGCAGAATGTGCAACCATTCCTGTACATGTGCTAAACAAATAAATTTTAGAAGTACAGAATGATAAAACATACCTAGAAAGCAAGTAAGGTAGAAAAATCATAAGAATTCTAGTGAACTTCAAATGCAAGGTATTAGTAATGTGACTTGGCAGCTAATTTTTTTATTTTTAAATCAGTGCACCTGGGTTCAGAAACTCATAGGAACACAAAATCCAGGAGAGGAAGCAATGATAAAAGCTATGTCCTCTTCAGTGTAGATACAGAGTATGTATAAGAAAGAGTACAAATTTACCCTCTACTTTCTCATCCTGTGGTCTTTCCCAGGTACTCTACCAACTATAGATAGGGAAAGGAAAAAGTCACTCTAATTTTTCTTCCCTTTGTTATAAGTAAAGGTACTCTGTTTTCTGTGTTAAAGCCGATAATATGTGGATCTGGGGTTCCAGTTGGTCTAGGTAAAAAGGCAAAATTAGGTAAATATTTATATTTGAGAAAGATTCGTATTTTGTCCTCAGTTCTTAAACTCTACTGCAGGCTTTTTAAGGAAAGGGGGAGAGCTACAAGATCAGGGTCCAATTGGTTTTTCATCCAATAAGATGAAGCTAGAAAGATTGTTGCATGTTTTATTACAAGGGGAAGAGTTGATTAAAATAATCCCAAGGCAAAGTTTGTATTTTTTTAAGTAGAGTTGAGTTGTTAATTTAAAAATAAATAGTAGATTCACTTAAATTTTATTTTCTTTAGCTTGATGAATAAAATAATATTCTTTGTAATTGAATATTCAATTTATGTTCATCCTGAAAAATAAAACAAAATTCCCTATGTGTACTCTCTAATGAGATGAGCTGTTGCACAGGCCTGTGCCTGTCATGGAAGCATGATATAATAGTGACAGGGGACTTCAATTATCTGGACATCTGCTGAAGTTTTTCTCTGCCAAAAGCAAAGAATATAATAATTTCTTGGCTTGCTTAATGATAATTTCATCCTTCAAAAGGTGGAGAAAGCAATGTGAAGAACATTAATTCTGGACCTGAATCTCATCAAGTAGAAGAAAGAAGAAGGAGAGAGAGAGAAGAGAGAAATAAAGAGAGAGAGAAGCCAGGTAGACAAGATAATCAGACACAGACACATACAGAGAAAGAGAAAGAGATAGATGCTAAGAGAAATATTTTCATAATGAAGAAAAGGTGGAGTCACTTAGGGAAAATGATGCAAATACATAATAAATAACAAATTAACTCAACATTTAAAAAAAAGACAGAGGGAGGGGGAGGAAAAGAGAAAAAGAGAGGCTTACAGAGAGATAAAGATGTGCATCAGCTAGAACTAACGTTATGTGATGAAGGATCAATTTTTAAATTTTGTGATAGCTCAGTAAGAAGAGAAAACATAAAAGTAAAGCTAAGAATGAGCTGAAAAGAAAAGCTAAGGACAACAAAAAAATGGGGATAGAGACCTGGGGACTAGCAATATTGAGATGACAATTGTCACTGGTTTGGAAAGGAAAGAAGAAAAATGGTTTATTAAGGGGCATATAACCCATAATAGGAAAGAGAAAATTCAGAAACCTTTAGAATTCACTAATGAACATAAGTATTTAGGTCCAGATAAACTATGTCCCAGTAAATGTTAAAAAACAAACAAACAAACAAACAAACAAAAAACAAAACAAAACTAATGAATGAAATTGTTGAGCCACTGCCAATGAACTTTGAAAGACTGAGTAGAATGGGAGAGATGTCATATGTGAAGAAGAATAAGTAGGTAAGTATAGCCATACCATAGAATACCACATATTGGTGTCAGAAGATTGAAAATGATAGAGAAAAGTCAAGTTGTAAGGGCTTTACGTACCAAAAATAAGTTATATATCTCCCTGAAGACATTAGAGAGCTACTGGTACTTATTGAATAGGAAGAGGACGTGGGTAGAGATGTTTTTTGAAAAATCACTTAGGCAATCATATAAAGGAAGATGAATTGGAATGAGGAAAGCCAAGGCAGGGACACCAAATGGATAGTCATTTCAATACCTGAGGCATAACGTAAAAATAGTCTGTCCAAGGATGATTGTAGTTGCAGAGTTGGGAGGAACCTTGTAGGTTTTCAAATGCAACTTATTTCACCTTAAAATAAAGGGAATTGAGAATAAAACTAAACGAACCAAGAGTTGAACCCAGTTTTTTGACTACACAAATAACATCTTATGCCTACCCTAAATTACTTTAATAGATTTCATTTTTATCAGCTAATACATCTCTTTTCACAAGGATAATTGAGTACTTCTCTTTTTTCTCTATTTATACTTCTCAAAAATTATCACTTTATTTCTAATATATATTATTAATACCAAGAATAATATTTATGCCAAATATGATCCCCATTGTTGCTCACAAAAAATAGAGCTGCATTTATTAACCCCATATTTCCTAGACAAGGACCTGAGATCTACAGAGGTTAAGTGATTTTTATAAAGTCATAATGCCAGTAAGAGACAGATATGATTGATTGTATAACATGAATGTTGATTCCTAGTCTACAACTTCTTGACTTAGTGGATAGAGAGGGGTGTAAGAACTGGACTTGTGAGTGCTAGGTCAAACTATAATCAAACACTAGCTGTATGATCCAGGACAAGTCATTTAACACAGGTTAAAAATAATAGTATCTACCTTCCAGAATTGCCGTGAGGATTAAATGAAATCGTATTTGCAATAATATTTGGTACAAATTCCAATAGATTATGATACAAAGTGTCATCTACATCCAGAAAGAGAATTATAGAGACTAAAAGTGGATTAAAGCATATTATTTCCCTTTTTTGTTGCTGCTGTTGTTTGCTTGTTTTTTTTCCTTCCTCATGTTTTTCCCTTTTGACCTGATTTTTATTTTGCAGCATGACAAATATGGAAATATGTTCAGAAGAACTGCACATGTTTAACCTGTATCTGCTTGTTTACTGTCTTGGGGAGGGGGAGGAAAAGAAAGGGAGAAAAATTTGGAATGCAAGGTTTTGCAAAAGTGAATGTTGAACACAATGTATGCATTTGGAAAAAATAAAATACTAAAAATAATATATTGCTTGGTACATAGTAGGCCCTAAATAAATGTTTATTTCCTTCATCTTTTCTTCATTGAAACAGGCAACTCCAAGGTAAAAAAAAAAAAACTCAGATGACAGCCTAAAAACCAAACAAATCAGACAAGAGACTTGAACAAAATTGAGTAGCTTATCTCATATCCATTTTACTTGACTTTGGCTTTAGTGGGGAGCAGGGTTCATGGGGAAGTTCAGGTTGGATTTGCTTCAGGGAGATAGGAAGCAGAAGAACAAAGAAAAGGATGGAACTAGTAGTACTAGGAAGTGAGGACAGAAGAGAGAATGAAGAGCTTTGCCATCCCCATGGAAAAAGGTGTGTGACATGATAAAATGGAACATGTCAGAGGGACCTAAGGGAGCAAACAAAGCTGCTTTGCCAATGTCAAGTAAAGCTGATGGCAACAGTAGACAGATCGCCTGTCTTTCTCCCCATAGAACAGAATGAAAAAGGTTTCTCATCCTTTCTGAGATTAGAGGCTATTGGGTTGAGCCAGCCCCAGGCGAAATTGTGAAGTGGACCAAGTTTCCCCTTCCTCTGTGTTTATCACTCAGCTTTTCAGTCTTCCTGTTCATCTAGACAATCTTTATTCTCTCTCTTGCTCACCAGATACCCCACTTCATATCCCTCCCAGACATACCCAGCTTAGGCTGCACTCTTTGGCTCAAAAATTACCCTTCCCTAACTTGACTTTTATAGAAATGTTTTGCATAATTTCACATGGTTTCTTTATTATGAATGGGGGTAAGGGAGAGAACCTAGAACTCAAAAATTTAAAAACAAATGTAATTTTTTTAATGTAACTGAGGGGAAATATTAAATAAATAAATCAAACATTAAAAATATATATCCCTTTTTTCTCTACTTTCCCCCAAAACAAAACTCCCATAATGTCAGGGTCTTGTTCTTAGCTAGTCATTATTAATAATAATCACATAATTAGTAAATGTAATCACATAAAAGTAATCATGTTATTTTTGTATTAAAATTTTTTCCAGTGGTTCTGTCTGCCTTTTTCCTATCAGATAAAATATGAACTTTTTGTCATAAAGTATAAAACTTCATATTTCTTGGCTCCAAACTCTATTACAATTCCTCTCAATTCAAATCCATGTAGTTAGTGTCTTTTAAGTATAAGCTATTATGTTGGATTCTGGGGATAAAAAAAGAAAAAAGAGAAAAGAAAGAATAGCCCCTGTCCTAATATTATACTGAAATAGGACAAATATAAAACATGTACACACTTAAATAAATACAAAGCATTTTAGAAAGTGATGAAATATATTTCAAAAGGCAATAGGTAGGAATTACTTATGGAACCAATAAAGGTTTCATATAGATACTAGATTATTTAAAGGAATTCTACCAAAAAAAAAATAGTTTATTACAAGAGAGGGAAATCCCTTGGGCCATGGTACAGAGCTTGCAGATCAAATATTTAGTCAAGAAAATTCGATAGGTTGCAGGCCAGTTTAGCTAGAATGAAAATTGTGGGAGGATGAGTAACATGAAATGACTGGAAAGGTAAGCAGGAACTAAGTGAGACTTAATTTTTAAAAACTTTAAATGTGAAGATTCTTATTGTTCAGGAGCGCACAATTCTTTGTGACCCCATTAGGGATTTTCTTGGCAAAGATACTGGACTAGTTTGCAATTTCTGCCTCCAGCTTGTTCTACAGATGATGAAAGTGAGGGTCACACAGCTAGTATCTGAAATCAGAATTTGAACTCAGGAAAAAAACTGTAGGAATGTCACCCTATTTTCTGCACTACTTAGCTGTTCAAAAGCCAAAATATGTTTGTCGTTTATCCTAGAGATAATGATTCATAGACAATTTTATTTTTGTTGGGGAAAAAGAGTGATGTGCCTGATGTATATTTTAGGAATATCAATTTGCCATTTGTGTGGAGAATTAATTAGAGACAAAGGATAAAAAGAAGAAGAAAAAGAAGAAGAACTATAATAACAATAAACAACAACAAAAGCAAGAAAAGAATCGTAATAAGAACAGGAACAAGAATAAGAAGAGCAAAAATAGAAACAAGAACAAGAATAGAAACAATGAGAAAAATAAGAAGAAGAAGGAGAAGGAGAAAGAAGACAGAAGGAGGAGAAGGGAAAATATGGGAAAGGAAAAGAGGAGAGGAGAGAAGGGGGGAGAGGTAGGAGGAGGAGGAAGGGAAGGAAGAAGAGAGAATTTGAGCCCAGAACTTTGGACTACAATTTCAGAAGTCTCTTTACTATACCATACTACCTCTCATCATTTATATATTAATTGATTAATAAATGATTATGAAAGGAATGAAAGAAAAGCATTCAACCTCAGGGCATTTGAAGTTTAGAAGAGGTCTTTGGGGACACAGTGAAATTTTCAGTTCTTAATTTTGCCAAAGATCTATCCTTGGTCTTCTCACCTTTCTCGACATAGTACTTCTTAGTATGATATTTTCAACCAACATCGTTAAGTATACAACACTCAGATTATCTTGAGCTTCCATTTATCTCCTTTGAACAATTAAAGAAAATCACAAAACATAATCAGAGTAATATTTTTTTTTATTTTTATTACTGGATGTGCAAGTTTGTGTCCCTTTCCATTGATCACCTCACTTTTCAGGGTCTGCTTTCTCATCTGTAAAATGCAGGAGTTGAATTTTATTATCTGTAAGATATCTTCCAGTTTAAATGCAATAATACTCTGTGATTTTCTAGTAGCTTTTCTTCTAGTAATCCAATTCAGTCTAATTCAATAAACATTTATTAAACAGGCACTATTTGCAAGGTACTGTACTAAAAAATAAGAAACAAATAAAAAATGAAGCATTCTTGATTCTCAAAGATTCAATATATTTGATGCAAAGGTATAATATGTCTTAATATGCAAATAGAATATAATTTCAAGAAAGGAATAGAACTAACTACTTTGTAGGGGTGAGGAAGGACTTCACGTAAAAGGGAGCACTTGAGCTGACTCTTGAAGGAGGTTAGGGATTATTAAATGTAGAGATGAGGAGGAAGTTCAGGAAAATCTTGGGGGAAATTGTCTAATTTCATGGAGAGAAAGGAGTTAAAAATGTCAAAGTCAGAGTGCATAACCTTGAATGCTAGTACTCCAGGATGTTTGGATCACAGAGTCCATGAAAGGAAGTAATATGAATTGTATAGAAAGCTATGAAGGAAGCAAATTGTGGAGAGCCTGGCTATTGAGTTTGTATTTTTCTCAATAGATAACTGGGAACAAATAAACATTGTTCTAAGAAAATGACAAAATCAGACCTATATTGTAGTAATAATTAATTGGGTAGTTGTGCTACAATATATTATAGCTAAATAAATGAATGAGCATTTATTAATCACTTGTTATATGCAAAGCACTGTGCTAAGTGCTGGAGTTAGAAGAGCTAGACAGTGTCTGTTCTTAAGAAGCTAAGATTCTAACAAGTATAGGCAAGCCACATAGATTTCAGTTTCAAATCACATGGAAAGGCCCCATAGTCCTTAGGGTGCAATGACAAAAAAAGATGACATTGTCTGATCTTTAATGTTATCTCCACTGCTAAAACCCCATTTATTTCTGATATTAAACCATTTGAAAGGACTTTAATATATGACTTTCTTTTTCAGTTATTTAGTGGTATGATTTCTGAGGAGGCAAGGTCTGTAGAAACTATAGAAGCACCAGCTTAGTTTCAGCTCTAAAAAGATTGATAGGCTAGATTATGGCTGAGGTAGCAGAGTAGGAAAGAGGGACAGGAAGCCGTCTCCTTGGATTAGAAATAAAACACCCTGGAAATAGCTATTTGTGCCCTATTCAAAACTGTCTTATACTCTCTCTGTGTCTCTGTGTCTCTGTCTCTGTCTCTGTCTCTGTCTCTGTCTCTGTCTCTGTCTCTGTCTCTGTCTCTCTCTCTGTCTCTCTCTCTGTATCTCTCTCTCTTTCTCTCTTTCTCTTCTCTCTCTGTTTCTGTCTTTCTTGATCTCTATTTCTCTCTCTGTCTCTATGTCTCTGTTTTTGTCTCTGCCTCTCCCTCTATTTTTGGAGTTCTGGATAATAGAAGTTGTAGATGAGAGAAAAATTATGGTCATTTTTATGGAAGAGTGAGAGGAAGTGAGGATCTCATGGGACCTGACAATCTAGGATCTGAAGATCTAGGAACCTATATATTTTTAAAAGTCAGTAAATGAAGATTCTGCTTACCCTTCCTTTTGACTCAGGAGTCAGAGGATGTGTGAGAAGGATCTGCCATGATAATGGAAGGTAGCTAATTTTTCCAGAGAGAGATCTCTTATTATTAGCATCAAAAAGTGGAAAGTATTGAGGTAATATATGAGGAAGAGGAATTTCAGCGAAATGGAGTGGTAGTAGAAAGGAGGATAAGGGTATGGAGAGATAGGGCTATGATAAACAAGAATGAATAGGAGGAGGAGCAGACTAAAGTAATTTTCATCTAGGTATACATCAACTCTGAATCACAGAAATAGGAACGGGAATTGGAAATGTATTTGCTCCAATTAGGCCCCCTCTTTTTTTTTTTTTTTTTTTTTTTGGCTGAGGCAGTTGGGGGTAAGTGACTTGCCCAGGGTCACACAGCCAGAAAGTGTTAAGTATCTAAGACCAAATTTGAACTCAGGTCCTCCTGACTGCAGAGTTGGTGTTCTATTCACTGTGCCACCTAGCTGCTCCTCCTTCCCCTTTATTTCCCAGTCTTATAATGAAATAAGAAAGACAGTGCAAGGGCAACATCATTTTTCAGAGATGTTTACTTCAAAAAGAGGGGAATTTAAGAGAGTGGGTGAAACTAGTAAGGAGTTCTATTTGATTGGCAAATCTTAATCTATAAAGAATAGACCTACCTAGAGAATGCAGTTTAAGACAACTCCCAGGTACCATTACACACCTCTCAGATGAACTTAAGATGACAGGAACTGATAATGATAAATTTTAGAGACAATGTAGAAAAACTGAGACACTAATACATTGTTGGTGGAGTTGTGAACTGATTCAACCATTCTGGAGAACAATTTGGAACTATGCCCAAAGGGCTATCAAATTGTGCATACTCTTTGATCCAGCAGTGTCTCTACTGGCTCTGTATAACATAGAGATCAAAAAATGAGGGAAAAAGACCTACATGTGCAAGAATGTTTATAAGCAGCCCTTTTTGTAATGGCAAGAAAATGAAAGAGCATTGTCTGATGCAACTAAGTCTTTTGAGAAACCCTGTTGCTTCAGAGAATGGATACCATCAGCACTTCATTTGGCTTTCTATGTTGTTTGTCTTTCTCCTTACTCAGGTCCTCATGTTTCTCCAAATAACTTCTTGAAAGTAATTCTATTGAGTCTCACTGAAGTAGATAAAATCTATCTATAGGCTTTTCCATTTTTTCCACTAATGCTTTTTATTTTCAAAACATGAATAGTTTTCAGCATTCACCCCTACAAAACCCTGTGTTCCAAATTTTTTCCCTCCCTTCCCTTACTCCCTCCTTTAGATATCAAGTAATCCAATATGTGCAAAACATGTGCAATTCTTCTTTGAATATTTCCACAATCATCTTGCTGCACAAGAAAAATTAGATCAAAAGGGAAAGAAATCAGAAAGAAAATAAAAAGCAAGCAAACAACAAAGAAAAAAGTGAAAATGCTATATTGTGATCCATACACAGTTCTCTCTTTGGAGGCAGATGGCTCTCTCCATCACAAGTCCACTGGAACTGGCCTGAATAATCTCATACAGCAGTAGTTCTTAATCACTTCTTGTTGCTGTTGTTGTCCTGGGCCCCCTTTGATAATCTGATTAAGCATATAGATTCCTCAGAATAAAAATTTTAAGTAAATAAAATAAAATACATAAGATTACAAAGAAAATTAATGGACTTCCTAACATCTCCTTACAGAATATTTAGGAGTCTTCTTAATTCAGGTTAATAACCTCTGGTCTATGGCAATCCTAAATTTCTCTGTCAGTACCTACCCACCTCACAAACACAATACTTTTATTTTGCCCCTGGGGTTTCTATTAGAATTCCCCAAATTGTTTCTCTTTTAGATTGTCATTAACACTGGATATTGCAGAAACTGCCGAATGGCACAGTAGAGTGTAGGACCCAGAGTCAGGAAAACCTGAATTATAATCCATCTCCAGGATGTGACCCTGGGCTAACCACTTAAAATCTACTTGTCTCATATTGCTCATTTGTAAAAGGGGTAAAATAATAGTACCTATCCTCCAGAGATGTTGCAAAGATAAAATGAAGTATCACAAAATGTTAGTAGTTATTGTTGCTATTGGTACTTTCATTGGATTAGAATTTATTTCATTTGGTGTTTGGTTTTATCCTCCTGCTCAAATCTGACCCCTATCACTAACATAGTCACCATTGATTCAGATCTTTTCCAAATTCAATCATACTTACTCAGCAGTGTTCTAATCTCTTTAGAGCAGAAAATAATAACAAAAGTTTAAAGCTATGGTATTAATACCTGATATGAATACTTTTTATCATTCCTTTAGAAGATAAATTGAACCTTCTTTTCACGTCAATGAAAACCTATTGCATTCCATTTCACTAAAATTGTTGATTAATCGGATTAACAATGATATTAAAATAAAAATTAGGAGAGAAACCCAAACCATTTTAATAGTATCATATATAAATAAATATTTGTCAAACCACATTCATGATTTGTGATTGGGAGACTGGGAAAGCATTTGAGTGATAGATAAGGCTTTAATATTGGTTAGCATCTTCTCAAGGCTGATCAAATATACAAATTCTTTTCCTGAATGAGAACTTTGTATAGAAACGTCCATTGTCAAAATAATAACATCTCATTCAACTATACAAAACACTTTTTTGAGGACAAGTTTTGATGTAGTTATTTGAATTTTGGTAATGCTACTATGCATGTAAGAGAACTAAGATCTAAAGAAATAATGCAACAACCATCCTGTAATTAAATTGGGCAAATCTTGTGTCTACAAAACCAGTGCTCATTCCAGTATCCAAAGCCTTTAATAATCTAATTCAACCATCGCTGAACAATTATTTAATGCAATATACAGGACAGTAAAGAAATGAGTACTAGAATGCATAGTGAAAATCATAAGATTATATAGTGAGCACTAAATGGAACTTTGGGGATCATCAACTCTAGTCCCCTCTTTTTTCTGATATAAAAGCAAGAATCAGAGGAGTGATTTGCCTAAGATCTCATAAGTAATAGATTTGAACCCTTATTCCCTGACTTCAAATACAGATGGTCTACTACATCATGTTTCTTGTAGCTCTGGTTTCTACCACTGATTCTGTGGCATTTGATTGTGAGTAGTTTTAGGTTGTGATTACTTGTGAGGTAGTCAAAGTGTCATTGAGTCTTGGTTTCTCTATCTGCAAAATGAGGAGTTGGAAATAAGAAGTTCATCCAGCCTTAACATCCTCTGAATCTTTAATAGTTTATTCTATCAGTTTCTATATGGCTAAGTTTGGCTCTTATGCCCAGGAAGTGGTGGTTTGGGTACTCAAAAATAAAAGATAGAAAAGGGATTTTTTAAAACAATTTCTTCCAGTTTAAACAGGTCTTCCCTCTCCATTCTTTTCCCTATCACCACAGAGCATATCTCATTGCCTTGGCCCACACATGTGACAGTGATAAAAAGGCCTGTGCTGGGAACAATATAGTGAGTAATAAATCAAGATTGGGAGGGGAAAACTTACAGGATGGAGGGGGGGCTGAAATTGTGAATAATCAATGCAACAAACTCCAAAAGAATATAGCAAGACATCTTATTTAATATGCTTAATAAAGCTGGTGAAAAGAAGGCAGCAGGAATGTTCAATCAGACCCTTTAGATTTTAGGAGAGCCTTGTAGAGGCCTCCATAGAATGAAAAAATGGGTAGGGACTATTACCAAAGTTCCTCACAAACTCCTACCCTTTTTGGGCTCCTAGCCAGGCTTTTTCCTCAGGCACATTTTCCTATCTGTAGTGTCATGCTAGTAAAGAGAACAACTGCTTAAAACTATGGGTGATTCCAGGAACCTAGAGTGTCATACTGTATAATAATGGTCACCACTCTTCACTCTGAATCAGCAAATAAAAAGAAATCATTAAAAGCTAGGATCTGGAGCCATGATGATGGAGTAAGCAGTGAATCACTGTAACTCTCCCATGTTCACTTAAGGCAACCATAAAATAGCATCCCAAGACAGGTCTTTGAGCACCATAAAGGAGAAAATGAAAGAATCTTTTAGCGCAGAAACTTGGAGGATCAGTGGAGGGGTTCCATCTTATTCAGGTAAGGTGTGTTGGGGGGGCATGGAACAAGACATGAAGCTTCCCCAGGGAGTTCTACTTTAGCAGCAAGCCAACAGGTCCTGAGCCCTAGAAAGGTGAAGCAAGCAAAAATAAACACCAGGGAACCACCTCAGCTTCTTCCCTCTGCCTTGGCAATACCAAGAGAGTTGATGTGTGTGTGTGTGTGTGTGTGTGTGTGTGTGTGTGTGTGTGTGTGTGTGCGCGTGTGTGTGTGTGTGAGAGAGAGAGACAGAGAGAGAGAGACAGAGACAGAGAGAGAGACAGAGAGACAGAGAGAGATAGAGAGAGAGAGAGACAAAGACAGAGAGAAACACATAAAGGAGACAAAGGCAGAGAGAGGACAGAGAAAGAGACACACATAGAGGACAAATATAGAGACAGAGAGAGGACAAAAAGAGAGAGAGATAGAGACAGACAGGCAGAGAGAGAGAAAAGAGAGAAAGAGAGAGAGAAGAAGAGAGACAGAGAGACAGAGAGAGACTGAGAGAGACAGAAAGAGAGAGACAGAGAGAGAGAGAGAAAGGGAGAGAGACAGAGAGAGAGAGAGAGAAAGAGAGACAGAGAGAGAGAGAGAGAGAGAGAGAGAGAGAAAGTGTATAAAAACCATCAACAACAACAATCACAAAAAAGAAACTGATCATAGAAAGTTATTATGGTCACAGGGAAAACTGAGACACAAAGTCTGAAGAGGTTAACAATATCAAAACATCTATGGATAAAATCACAAAGATAAGCAGGGAGTGATCTCAAGGCCAGAAAGAACTCATGGAAGAGCTAAAAATCATATAGTTGAAGTAGGGAAAAAATGGGAAAACAAATGAGAGTGATACAAGAAAATTATGAAAAAAGTCAATACCTTGAAATTTTGTTTTGAAAAGTAAAATTGGTCAAATGGAAAATAAAATATAAAAAATCCATTAGGGAAAACAACAATTACTTAAAGAGTACACTTGGTCAAGAAAAAAAAAAGAGGTACAAAAGTTCATTGAAGAAAAGTATACATTAAAAGTTAAAATTGGGCAAGTAAAGCCAATGACCTTAAGAATCAATTAATCAAATTCAAAAGGATGAAAAAATGGAACAAAAGTGAAAACATCTCATAGGAAAAAGCAACTGACTTGGAAAATAGATCCAGGAGAGATAAAATCAGTCATTGTTCTAACAGAAAACCATAATTTAAAAAACAAAGGAAGATCTAGATATCAGCTTTCAAGAAATTATCAAGAAAAACTGCTATGAAGTCCTGGAACCAAAGAACAAAATAGACATTTAAAGAATCTGCCAATTACCTCAGGAAAGTGATCCTAAAATAAAAATTCCAAGGAACATTGTAGCCAAATTTCAGAATTATTAGGTCAAAAAAAAATAAAAGACTACAAATAGCCAGAAAAAAATTCAAATGTCCCAATCAAAACTTGGCACCAACAACATTAAAAGATGAGAGGTCATGGAAAATGATATTCAGGAAGGCAAAGAAGATAGGACTAGAATAACCTCCCTGGTTAAGCTAAGCATAAGACATCAAGGGGAAAATGATATTCAATGAAATAGAAGATTTTCTATTTCATAAGGTGATGACAAGAAGTAAACTAACAATTTGATCTCTAATATAAACACCCAAGAGAAGCATAAAAATGTAGAAGGGGGAAAATATAAAGGGATTCATTAGAGCTAAACTGTTTCAATCCCTACATGGAAAAATGATATTTGTAATTCTTAATAACTGCATCCCTAATAGCATAGCTAGAACAAGTATAAATATACAAGATATGGATATAAGATAAATTAGAGGGAATAACATAAAAATAATCAAGTGATGAGAAAGAGAAATACCTGGGGAACAAAAGAAAAGGAGAGATGAAATTCTGTAAAATATTTCATGTGAAGAGATGCAAAAGACCTATTGCAGGAAAGGGGAAGATGAGAGGGTGAGTGATGAACATTACTTGAACCTTACTCTCACCAATATTGGTCAAAGAAGAACAACATACAAAAACAATTGAAGGTAAGGAAATTAAGAAAAGGGAGTGTGGGGATTGACACAAGGGGGAGGCAGATCAAGGGAGCTGGTAGACAGAAACAAAATGTGGGATGTGGATGCTTAAGCAAATCATTATAATATTAGGACTACATGGGAACCTTAGAAATTAATTATCATTTGTCATTGGTAAATGACAGAGGAAGGACTTTTCACCAGCTCTCTCTTGCCTATCAAGTCAAAATCTAACTCTTCAACCTGGCAATCATGGCCCTTAAAATGCAGAAGAACTTCTTACTTGCCAGCATTTGCTCATAAGTGTCCCTTATTATCAACATTCCAGCAACATGACATTTTAACCTTAAAAAAAAGAAAGGATTATGTCATCAAGTACCAGGTCAAATGGAATGAGGGTTATATTTGTTTTGTTTGCTCTCAGAGGATGGAAAAAGGAGCAGAGGATAGCATTTGCAGAAAGTGTGATTTTTGCCCTTATAATTACTTCTAAATATAATTAGTGTTCTCTAAAATTTTAAAAGGTTGCTCTGGAAGATAATTACTTTCCCTCACTGAAGGTCTTTGAGTAAATACTGGATGGCCACATGTTGGGGATATTATAGATGATGTTCCTTATTGGCTATAGATTAGACTAGGATGATTCCTTAGGCCCCTTACATTATTACCTGTAACCACTACCTTCTAGTATATGCCCAGCATTTTATAGACACTGCATATGGTGTGAACCTTCACCAATTCATACCTCTTCACCTATGCCATTTTATCCTTTCTATAAAGCTAAAATAAAACATCTCTTTTTGTAAAAAGAAAAAAAAACAAAACAAAAACAACAAACAAACAAACAAAAAAACTTCTTGATCCACCAGTTGTATTAACTGAAGCTCACATAGTACTTTGCATGCATCTCTCATGCACTCAGTCATTTTTTGTGTAAATGCTTTATTTCTTCACAAATTTGCAAGCTTCATGAGGGGTAGGAATTGCATATTATCTAAATTTTGTATTTTCTCATTTTAGGAAAGTGCTTTGCAATCCATTAATCAGTAAATGTATATTAAGTGCCTACTATGTGCCAAGAAGCATATTCTAGGATCTGAAACATGGGCCAGATGTTCTAAATTCACATTCAGAGGCCATTCCACTACTCCAGTCCACATATGTGGCTCTGAAAATGGCTGGCAATAGTGAAAGGCAGAAAGTAGAAAACTCAATACTCCAGAAAATGGATAGTCAGTGAATTATGGAATGGAGTATAGACAGAGACAGAGAGAGATAGAGAGAGACAGAAAGAAAGAGACAGAGATAAAGACAGAGAGAAACAGAGAGGGACAGAGAGAGATAAAGAGAGACAGAAAGACAGACAGAAAGACAGAGAGAGAGAGACAGAGAGAAACAGAGAGGGACAGAGAGAGAAACAGAAAGACAGAGAGAAAGACAGAAAGAGAAACAGAGAGAAAGAGAGAGAAAATCAAATACATATACCAGAGAAAGACACCCTATTATAATAACATCTTGTCCCCACGACAGCTTTGGAATAAGTGTGTTATTGTTAAATTAGGTAGTACCATCTTAGCAAGGAAAACAGAAATGTAATGTTTGCTAATTGAACTATAAAAATAATAATTACCTTTGATGTAGAGGAACGCAAAGTCACTCAGCAGTGAGCTCTGATTGTATAAATTGAAGCAGTTATCATCATAGCCCAAACTAGATTAGAAGTGAGCCACTCCAATTACATTTGGATGATGTCTAACGTACGCCAGGCACGGAATGTTTGCTGGCTGTACGTGGGAGTTTTTCACTGGGTTTTGCAAGGGATTGAGTGGGGAACAAACACAGACACACATGCATACGTACACCACAGAAGTGACCTGTATAAGAGCAAGAAGCTTTAAATCTCTTTAACCAGTTCTTCATCCCTATAGCCAGAGGGTGTCAAATGAACTGCTTCCCAGAGGCCTTGCTGCCCCTAATCACAAGTGGCTGCCTAGGTAGTATGATTTAGGAAGTGCAGAAAAGGCCCCCAAATACCTCCCCTTCAGGCCTGGCTCAGTGCCCAGAATTCCACCACTGGAGATAAAGAGTAGGATAGTAGACAGGGGGTTAAAAGACCTAAGTTCCTATCTTCTCTTCTGTTACCTGACTAGCTATATATATGACCTTGAAAAGTCACAATCTCTGTGAGCCTCAGGTTTTTTTTTTCTTTTTTGATCAATTAAATTAGACTTGTGGAGATTATAAACTCCAAAATTTCTTCTAGCTTTGTAGTCTGTTCCTCCAGGATTGCTTTCTCTAACCTTCTCTCTAAAACTGATACAACCACCAAGGAAAGGAGAGAGGTACTTAAATTATACCCTCAATATCTCAGTGGGAATTTTTTTTTCTTTTTTGCTGAGGCAATTGGGGTTAAGTGACTTGCCCAGGGTCACACAGCTAGGAAATGTTAAGTGTCTGAGACCACATTTGAACTCAGGTCCTCCTGACTTCAGGCCTGGTGCTCTATCCACTGCACAACCTAGCTGACTGAGAATGATTTGTTTTTCTGTGACCTGGATCTTATGAAAGATCATAAGGGCACAGAAAAGAGAAAAAAGAGAGAGAAGTACTAGAATGCAACCTTCACACCCTTCCATCTAACTTCTTCCCTCCCCCAATCAAGTCTTACATTACAATTTGTTTTGCAATTCTCTGATGTTCTTCCTAGATATTATTTTCTCTAATGGTTATTTGCATGACATATCTTTCTATTGTAAGAGGCAATCCATAGAGTGGGAAATAAGTTTTGTTAACAGAAAGACTTAGATTCTAATCCAAACAGCAACACACACTACCTATGTGACTCTGGGAAGGTGAGATAGCCTTTGTGCCTCAGAAACTGTTGTTTTTACCTGTTATTTCATGCATGTGACTCTTCCCCAAAGGTAGGAATGATGTCTCTGTTCCCCTGCTCCCCCACAACACCAAGCAGGAGGCACAACACACATAAAGTGTTCAGCAAATAGGAATGGGTAAATCTGGGGCATTTTTTTGTAGCAGCTAGTCTTTTTCCAACTGCTCACACAAGCTGAATGGAGGGTAAGAACTATTTTCTCAATCAGAACCGAGAGATGAGTGAGAGTCCTGCATATTCTTGGTTTAGAAATTTTTCAATAAACATTTCATATTAAAAATGAATTTTCTTTGGAGGATTCTATTTCCCTACTTCCAGTTTATACCTGAATTCCTGTCTGAGCACACCCTATGTTACAATGCACCCCCTTCCTCCTCTTTTTTTTTTCCCTCATTCCCTCCCAACTCAATTCTACCAATTTTTTTTTCCTGCTTGCAAAATATAGAAACAGGCATCTGTTTAGGCAAAAAGCAGTTTTTACTTGTGAAAAAGAAGCTTTGAAAAATCATCATCAGCAAGAAAAAATGTCAAAGAATAAAGCTGCTTTCTTCATAATAAAACTCCCACTCATGAGTTAGATCTGAGGTCAAGGATTAAAGGATTGGAGTGACAAATTCTCTTCTTGATCTGACCAGTGATTTGACATTTTCATGGGATCATTCATTTAAAGAAGGAAGAAACATCATCCAATCTGATTGACCTTCATTTTACAGATGAGGAAACTGAGGCCCATGGAAGCTAATCAACTTGCACTATCTTATACAGATAGTAAAAACAGTCAGAATTTCCCATTCCATATCTTTGGATGCCATTTCTGAAGCTTTTTTCCACTACATTGCACCAAATTGTTTAGGAATTTTCATTCACCATTATAATCTAAGGAACTAGATATAATATTATTCAATATCTGTGCAATTTTTTAAAATATAGATTGCAGGGACAAAGGCATAAATGCTCAAGGCTTTTTACTTTCTGGACAGAAGTTTCTGAAAGTCATTTGTTAGGAAGTAAGAAAGGAAAGCAGGGAGGCAGGCAAAAAAGAAGGAAGGAAGGAAGGGAAGGAAGAAGAGAGGGAAGGAGAAAGGTAGGAAGGAAGGAAGGAAGCAGCATATTTGCTAGCTATTAAGTAAGAATGATAAAGAAATAAAAGGAAGAAGATAAAAAAGACTACACCAAACTTATTAGTGTAAGTAAACCCTGTGTTCCTTCATCCAAGCCAATGTCATCTAGGTAGAGTAGGAAGGAAGGAAGGAAGGAAGGAAGGAAGGAAGGAAGGAAGGAAGGAAGGAAGGAAGGAAGGAAGGAAGGAAGGAAGGAAGGAAGGAAGGAAGGAAGGAAGGAAGGAAGGAAGGAAGGAAGGAAGGAAAGAAGGAAGAGAAAGAGGAAGGAAGGAAGGAAGAGGAAAGAGAAATGAAGGAATGGAAGGAAGAAAGAAGGAAGGGTGAGAGGAAGGGAAGGAAGAACATGTGGCACTAATTTAGGTATAGTCTTTGTCTGAATTGGGTTAATCACCCCAATTTGCCCTCTACTATTTCTAAAGAGGGAACACCACCACAACCATGACTCAAACTCTCTCAATGATTTAGAAGTAATTCTGTTCTAGCAATAATGCATAACTATTACTCACAGCTACAGGTCCTGGCCCCCATTAATGTGCTTCTAATTTACACAAAATTAGGTGAAAACAAAAATTACCAAAACAGCTATATAATGGAAAGACATTAATAATCAAAACATCATAGTCCACATATAAGCATGGATGACATTCTCTTGACAATGCATGCAGTGTCTAGGAGGAAGACTAGGAACATACTTATAGAGGCCTAGCAGGGAAGCACATGAATGAAGAAATCCATGTGCTGAGGGCAATGCATAACTCTAGAATGCATGCCTTAATGTCCTTCAGGAACAATCTGTACCACATCAACCTATTCCTCCACAAGCTGCTCCCCTTATGGTTCATACTCCCCTACTGGGAAATTCTTCTTTTCTTCTCCCCTCAAACTGATGAAGCAGTGACAAGCTCTTTTAACTCACAATCAGCTTGGGGGATCATCTCTCTTTAGTTATGTTCTAAGGATCTGATCCAATTCAGTTCAATCATTTATTAAGTACCTACCTACATATGAAAAGTGTTTTGTAAAAACAGAGAGCTGTACATAAATCAGCTGTCTCTATTATCCTAACCCAGAGTGACCTCTCTCCACTGTGAATTCATATGTAGTTAACAACTATTCAAACGGCATATACTATAGGCTCATAGATAGGAATATTTAAGTTCATGTGTTCCGATTTTTCACTGGACATGCGAGTGGCCCACATCCAGTCACACCAGCAATAATTAATAGAGGAGGAACCTGAACCAATGCCCTCTGATTCTGAATTCATTGTTCTCTCCATTGTACCATCCTGCCTCATCTCAACAGAATTATACTGGTGTCTTCTGTTTTCATATGCATGGGAAAAAGAAGTGTTGAGAGCTAATTCCTGCCAGATGTATAGTGATTAAAAGGTTAAAATCATTTTAGGGAGTGGTGACTGAATTATATAAGCTCCTTTGTATCCCTCATAGCATCTAGCACATTTTAGGCATTCAATCAATATTAATCAATACCAGGGCAGTGGCCCTTCCCAGAAGGCAGGAAACCACACCTACTCCACCTATATGACTGCAGTTTGGATGAAGGAACATAAGGTTTACTTACACTGATAAGTATTGGTGTTGTCTTTTTTTTTTTTTTTTAATCTTCTTTCTTTTATTTACTTATCATTCTTATTTAATAGCTACCTTATATGCTGCTTTAGAGTTTGAAAAGGCTTTACAAATATGTTATTTTATCTTTACAACAACCCTGGGAGGTAGATGCTGTTATTACCCATATTTTAGCATTGAGGAAACTGAGGCAGATAAAAGTCAAGTGATTTGCCCAGAATCAGACAGCTAATAAGTGTCAAAGAACAGAGTTAAATTCAATTGTGTGCTCTATCTGCTGTACAGCCTGCAAGGTGGGAATGTTCTCTTATGTAATTATATTTGTCACAAAGCTGTGTGGTACATCAGCAGCACATTGATAACCTGCCACCCTCCCACAGGCAAAGGAATTTTAGGGAAGAAGGAACAGGGAGGAGAAAACATGGTATCAAAAGGGAAAAGAATAGTGAATATAGTAGCAATGATATCCTTTTTAGGTGACACACAATTCAGGGGAAGTGGAACAGAGCTATGTTGAAAAACATTACCTGTGATTGGTAACTCACTAAGCAGAAGCATCATATTAGGAAGGCTCTTACTTAAGCTTCATATTACTTACATCAATACTTTCTTTTCTAAATCCTTCCTACTTGCTGTCTTCCACCCTCACTTTCTAACTTCTCTTCATATGCTGTCTTTTTTTACTGAAATGTAAGGTCCTTGGGGATAAAAATTATTGATTTATTTTATTTGTATCCCTAGCACTTGGCACAACACCTGGTAAATAGTAAGCACATAATTAATACTCCAATTCTCTATCATTTTATACATCCATCCATCTGATTATCTAGGTTGGTACAATGGATAGGTCCTAGAGTCAGAAATAATAGAGCTCAAATATGATGTCAGACACTTACTAAGTATGTGATCCTGTGCAAGTAATTTAACTTCTGCCTAATCTCTAAAAAGGGGATAATAATAGGACCCACCTGTCACAATTCTAGGAGATAACAATAAGTGTTATATGAATGTTCACTGCTATTATTTTAGCTACTAGTATTTATTTATCCATTAGTATTATTTATCTATCTACCTATCTTGATATTTACCATCTATCTGTCGTAAACTTTGACTTCTTGCTTTTATTATCTAGTGTCCCCCATGTATGGACTTTTCTTTTTCATTTGTTTTTGTTAAGTTTTTTTTTTAATTGTTTTGATATACATTGTTTTATGAATCATGTTGGGAGAGAAAAATCAGAGCAAAAGAGAAAAAACCATGGAATAGGAAAAACAAAACAGAAAAAAAGAAGTAAACATAGCATGTATTGATTTACATACAATCAATCTTCATAGTTATTCTTTCTGGATACATATGGTATTTTCTATCCAAAGTTCATTGGGATTTCTTTGTATCAGTGAACTGCTAAGAATCACCAGGTCTTTCATAGTTGATTATCACACATTATTGCTGTTATTGTGTACAATGTATTCCTGGTTCTGCCTGTTTCTCTCAGCATCAGTTCATGTAAATCTTTCCAAACCTTTCTAAAATCAGATTGTTCATCATTTTTTATAGAATAATAATGTTCCATTACCTTCATATACCATGGCTTATTTAGCCATTCCTCAATTGATGGGCAAATACTCATTTTCTAATTCTTTGCCACCACAAAAAGAGCTTCTAACAACATTTTTGCACATGTGGGGTCCGTCTCCCTCCTTTATGATTTCCTTGGGATACAGACCTAGTAGTAACACTGCTGGGGCAAAGGATATGCACAGTTTTGTAATCTTTTGGACATAGTTCCAAATTATTCTCCAGAATGGTCAGATCAGTTCACAATTCCACTAACAATGCATTAGTGTCCCACTTTTCCCACATTCCCTTCAACATTATCTTTTAATTAAATAATACATTAATTATTTTGCCTTCCTGTCTCCTCATTCTTTAAATACCTCTTGACTCTTTAGACTCTTAGGGTTTTTTGTGTGTGTGTGTGTGTGTGTGTGTGTGTGTGTGTGTGTGTGTGTGTTTTGTTTTGTTTTGTTTTTTTTTGTTCTCTGATGCTTACTGTTTCTTTTCTTTATCTTAACATGGAATTATAGATTTAAGATCCAAAGGGATCTTAGGGAATATAAAGTCCAATCATCTTATTTCACATTTGATTAGTGTTTGAGATAGGATTTGAAGTAGATCTTTTTGAATCTCAGTACAGTGCTTTATTTATTCCATACTACCACTCAATACCTTATGCTTTATTTCAATACTTAGTCTTGATAAATGTATTTATATACTTTTGTTAGTTTCTCACATTTCAAGTTGAATGTTTTGTTTGTTTTGAGTTTTTGTTTTGTTTTTATTTTTTGTCAGAATTCTTCAAATGCTTAAAACAATTAACAGCTTTAGCAAAGTTGCAGGAGGATATAAAATAAACCCACACAAATCTTCAACATTTCTGTATGTTACAAACAAAACTCAGTAGCAAGAGGCAGAAAAAGAAAGAGATTCCATTTAAAAAGAGAAATTCCATTTAAAATAACTGTAGACCAAATAAAATATTTTAGTATCTACATGCCAAGACAAACCCAGGAACTACATGAACACAATTAGAGAACACTTTTCACCAAATAAAATAAAATCTAAACAACTGGAAAAATAGCAGTTGCTCATTGGTAGGCTGAACTCATATAATAAAAATGAGGATTCTACTTAAATTGGTTTACATGTTCAACGCCATACCAATCAACCTACTAAACAATTATCTTATGGGGCTAGAAAAAATAATAACAAAATTCATCTGGAAGAACAAAAGCTCAAGAAAATCAGGGAAATTAATGAAAAAAAAACTCACAAAGAATGGTCGCCCAGAAATATCAGACCTAAAATTCTATTATAAAGTAGCATTAATCAAAAACATATAGTACTGGCTAAGAGTAGTAGATTAGTAGATTTGGCTAGATACACATGACACAATAATCAATGACCTTAGTAATCTAGTATTTGATAAACCTCCAAACTCCAGCTTCTAAAATAAGAAATCACTATTTCACAAAAATATTTCTGGGAAAATTAGAAAATAATATGTCAAAAACTTGGCATCAACCTACATCTCATACCCCATACCAAAATGACATCAAAATGGATACATGATTTAGGTGTAAAGAGTGACACTATAAGCAAATTAGGAGAGTGAGGCATAGTTTATCTATCAGATCATTGGAGAAAGAAGGAATTTATAGTTAAAGAAGAACTGGAGAATATTACAAAATGCAAAAGGGACAACTTTGATTACATCAAAGCTTTTGCAAAAACAAAATCAGCACAGTCAAAATTAGAAGAGAAGCAAAAAGCTGGAGGGAAATTTTTATAGCCAATGTTTCTCATAAAGATCTCATTTCTAAAATATGTAAAGAACAGTGTCATATTTATAAGAGCACAAGTCATTACCTAATTGATAAATGGTCAAAAGATATGAAAAAATTTCAGATGAAAAAAATTAAAACCATATGAAAAAATGCTCTAAATCACTATTAATTAGAGAAATGCAAATTAAATTCTGAAGTACCATCTCAAACCTCTCAAATTGGTTTAAGTGAAAGGAAAAGATAAGGATAAATGTTGGAGGGGATGTGGAAAAACTGAGACACTAATTCATTTTTGGTGGAGTTGTAAAATAATCCAACCTTCTGGAGAGCAATTTGGAACTATGCTCAAAGAGCTATAAAACTCTGCATGCTCTTTGAACCAGCAGTGACTCTTTTGGGTCTGTATCCAAAGAAATCATAAATGAGAGAAAAGGTCCCACATGGGCAAAAATCTATGTAGTAATTCTTTTTCTAATGGCAAAGAATTCGAAAATGAGAAGATGCCTTGGGGAATGGCTGCATAAGTTATGATAAATGAAAATATTAGAATATTATCCTTTTATTAAAAATGATGAACAAGCTGATTTTAGAAAGGCCTGATTTACATGAATTGATGCTGAACAAAACAAGCAGAATGAGGAATACATTGAATACAGTAACAGCAAGATTGTGGGGATAATTAACTATGACAGACTTGGATTCTTCTCAGCAATTCAATTATCCAAGGCAATCCCAATAAACTTTGGGTGGAAAATGCCATCTTTATCCAGAAAGGGAACTATGGAAACCGAATGTAAATCAATACTGTTTTATTTTTTGCATGTGTTTTTTTTTCCTTATGTTCTTATTTTTCTCTCCCAATATGATTCATAAGGAAATATGAAAAAGTGCACATGCATAACCAAAAAACAAACATATTATTTAAAAACATCTATTAAAAAGGCATGCTTCATATGATTCTTTTTATTAAAGGTACACATATTTTTATTAAGAAACAGGATAAGGTTTGTTTTATTTTGGATTGTAACACAGTATGAAGAGGGATAGAGATATTCAAGTTTATCTACTCTAATCTCCCATGGACATGAAAGTGGCCCATAGTCAATCACAAGAGGAATGGGAAGAAATATCCTCCAGTTCTGAATCTTTTTCTTTTCTTTTCTCTTTGGTACTTTGTTTTGGTACTTTGACCTTTTATTAAACTAATTCTGCATTTTTGGCATAAATCCATCATGGTTGAATCTTTGGATATTTAATTGTAATTCACTAATATTTCATTCAAAATGTTTGTATCGGTATACATTATAAATATTGGTCTATAAATTTCTTTTATTTGATTCTTCTAGCAATCATGACTATATTTGAATCATAGAAGGAATTTATAGGATATTTTCATTTTCTATTTTTAAAAGCATTCTGTGTAATATAGGAAATAACCAAATATGGAACCAAGGTGATGAAGTAAAGGCATTGATTAGCCTGAGTTCTTCCAAACTCCCCTCTAAACAGTATTAAATAATACTCAAATGAACTCTAAAGAAGCAGATCCAACAAAAGAATGGGGTGAAATAATATTACAGCCCAACATTTAACTTAAAATGTTAGCAAGAAATGTCTGCCTCATTAAGGTTGAGAGTGAAGTAAAATACAGTGGGGAGTTCTGCCATCCCAGGCTACAATAGGCCTTGGGGGAAACTCAATTAACTGTGAAGTCTTAGCTTCTAGTGTTCTCAGCCCACAGATGGTGAAAAAACTGCTCAGAAGGAGATTACAGGAGATCTTTTGCTTACACAGGTTGCAGGACTTTGTTACATTGTCCATTTGTGATTCTGGATCACAGCTAAAGCAAGAATCTTGGTCACAGTTCCAGGGGAAAAAAGAATGTTTTTGGTGGTTCAGATGATCTCACAGGCCAGGGTAGCATTGACCATATCTTTCTAAATGAGGCCACCTTGATAAAACTAAAAGTTATAGAAGCACCCGTCTATGAAAAACCTGAAGTTTCTGACACCTTACCCTGGGAGCAAAGTCTAACTTTAACATTAAGTTAAAAATCAATAAAAAAAAGCTAGAAAAGAAGCAAATATAAAAAGGACATCCTGATCATAGAAAATTACTATGGTTGTAGTGAAGATCAAAAGACAGATTTGATAGAGACAATAAGATCAAAGCAGGTACTTGCAAAGCCTCAAAGAAAAATGTAAATTGGTCTCACAGCTTGGAAGAGCTCAAAAGAGATTTTTAAAATCAAGTAAGAGCAGCTGAAAAATGGGGAGAATAAATGAAAATTATGAAAGTCAACAGCTTTGGGGACACAAAGATGTTGAAGAAAATAAATTCTTAAAAATTAAAATGTACTAAAAGTTAAAACAGTCACAATAATTCATTGAAGAGAAGAATTCCTTGGTAAGGAAAATAAGCCAACAGGATAAAGAGATACAAAAATTCACAGAAGAAATATACACCTTAAAAAGTAATGTTGACTAAATGTAAAAAATGTATAAAGGCTCATTGAAGAAAATATTTTTTTAATTGAAATTCAGCAACTATAAGCAAATTAATCCATGGGACATAAACATATAAACAATTTTAAATGAAGGAAATGTTAAATATCTTATCAGAAAAAAACAACTGAAAGAGAAAGTAGATTGAGAAAAGACAATTTTTAAATGACTGGACTACCTGCAAGCCATACTTAATAAAAGGGAACCTAAGCATTTCATTTCAATATATTGACCACAACTAAATAGAAAATTTGACATTAAATCATAAGGTTCAAGAGAAGCATAAAAAGATAAACAGGAAAGAAAAATCATAAGCAATTTAATTGGGTTAAACTGTTTAAATCCTACATGAAATGATGATAGTTATAACTCCTAAGAACCATTTTTTCTTATTTATTTATCTATTATTAATTTCCTTTATTTTTATTACAGCTTTTTATTTTCAAAAAAATATGCATGGATAATTTTTCAACACTGGCTCTTGCAAAACCTTGTGTTCCAAATTTTTCTCTCCCTTCCCTCCACCCCCTCCCCTAGATGACAAGTAATCCAATATATATTAAGCATGTTAAAAATATAATTAAATTTAATATATGTGTACATATTTATATAATTATCATGTTCCACAAGAAAAATCAGTTCAAAAAGGAAAAAAAAGAGGTAGAAAACAAAATGCGAACAAGCAATAAAAAGAGTGAAAATTCTATGCTATGATCCACACTCATTTCCCACAAGTCATCTCTCTGGCTGTTGATAGCTCTCTTCATCACAAGATCATTGGAACTCGCCTCAGTCGTCTCATTGTTGAAAAGAGATATGTTTATCAGAATTAATCTTCAAATAATCTTGTTGTTGCCATGTACAATGTTCATTTCACTTACCATCAATTCATGTAAGTCTTTCCAGTCCTCTCTGAATTGTTTCTTATAGACAAAAATATCCCATAACATTCATATACTATAACTTATTCAGCCATTCTCCAATTGATGGGCATCCAGTTTCTTGCCAGTACAAATAAAAGGTTGCCACAAACATTTTTTGCACGTGTGGGTCCCTTTCTCTCCTTTATAATCTCTTTGGGATATAAGCTCAGTAAAACACTGCTGGATCAAAGAGTATGCATATTTTGATAGCCTTTTGGGCATAAGAATTATTTTTTTATTTGTCAAGGCAATTAGAAGGAGTGTACATAGACAGAGGGCCTAGATGTGAGTTGGCTAGGAAGGGATGGTATATAAAAAAATAAAATTAAAGGGTGAGAAAAAAGGAAGAGATAGATATTTTATCCCAAAAACAGAAAAGAAAAGGAGGGGTAGAAAGGAAATAGAGAGAGACAGAGAAAGTGGGGGGAAAAGAGAGAGAAAGAGAGAGACAGGAAGGGAGGAAAGGAGGAGAGAGGAAGGGAGAGAAAAGGAAATAGGGGGAGAAGGAGGGAGGGAGAAAGAGAAAGTAAGGGAGGGAAGGAAGGATGGAGGGAAGGAGAGAGGGAAGCAGAGAGAGAGGAAGGAAGAAAAAGAAAAGAAAGGGAAAAAAAGACCAGAAAAGAAACAAAGCAATTCCAGTAAAAATCAGTATATATTAAGTATCCTATGACTGGTGCTTCAGGAACGCAGGAATCTTATTTATCTTCAGTAACAGATTGAAAGTAAATTGAAGTTGTAAAAGTCCAATGAATGATGTGAATCATTTAGTTCAACCTCTTTATTTTACTGATAATTATTATTGTCTTTGTATTCTTCAGTAGTTAGCATAGGAATGTGAAAACAGGAGGCACTTAATAACAGATTGTCAAATGAATATTTAATAAATGGGTGGGTCAATAAATAAATAAGTATATAAATAAATTGATGATTGATTAATAAGCATTGTTTGGAAGTCTTGAAAATAATCTTACTAGAAACTCTGTTATATATTCTTGTAACATGATGTATTTTTCACTTCTTTTCTATCATTATCATTAGTACTATGAAATGTGAAATGATGTCCCTCAGGGATAGTGAGAATCTTCATGGAACTAATGATTTAAAGAAAACAAAATAGGAAATATTGCTAAGATTTAATATATGACCATAGATTCAGAATTTGAAGGAAACAGAGAAGGTACTAGTCCAACCCCTTCATGTTAAAAATGAAGAAAGTAATACCAAAATAGTTTGAACAACTTACCCAAATCATATAGGTAATAAATGGCAGATATGGAATATGAGTCACAGTCTTCTGATCCTAATGCCATTGTCCTGCACTATGCCAACTTTCAAAATGACCATTTTAATGATACTTTTTGTATCTTTTTTTCACTGAACAAGATAAAGTGGGGGAAACAATGGGGAAGTCTTTAAACACATTTTATTTACAAAATTAATGTCCCAATATCCCTAATATATTTTAATCAATTCAGTTCAAATAAATGTGATTCAAATAAACTTGACAAGAATATTTTAAGCTCTTACTGTGTGCCCTCTCTGGTGTTGATATGAATTGAAATTTAAGAAAGAAGATACAGTCACTTACTTTGAAAAGTTTACCATCTAGTTTGGGAGAGATGATGTACTTATGTACACCCGCCCATATACAGATAACATGCACAAAGGTATGGAACTGATGATAAATAAAAGGAGATCAGAAGAGAGTGATATGTAGAGGCTAAAGTACTTAGAGAAAGCTTTATGTAAGAGATCTGATTTTAAATTAATCTTCAAGAATCAGTACAACTTAAAAATTAGAAAAGGAGAAATGGCCTTGAAGTGGAATGGATGATATGAGTAAGAGGTTGGAACAAGAATGTAATATATTAGAAAACAGAATGTTGTTGTAAGAAGCATGAAAGTTATTGTAGATAATTTTTAATTCAGGGCAGTATAATGCTTCAGTTTCAGAATTGGAATGGGATGAAAAAATGTAGCCTATCTAATAGTTAAGAAATGGGCTATTTAGCCATAAACGTAAAGGAAACTCAACACTTAGAGTAACTAATTCTTTTGAGTACAACTTCTTTGATTTTTGATGGTTATTGTAAGGTATTTGTCAAGCCTAAATGAGGGCAATTTCTGCCTCTTTTTGATTTTTCTTTTTACTGATTTTTTTACTTAGGTGCTCATGAATCTATGACAATATCTGGATCCTTGTCTTCTGAGCCTGCAGTTCCAATAGTTATTTCAATACCATTTAAAGACAACAAAAAACAAGTTAGCAAACAAGCAAAATCAACAGTTTTGTTTTCAGGGCATCTATAGCTCTAACATATTCAACCTGTTGGTGATCATATCCTAAAAGTCTTCTTCACAATCTTCTACTACTCCAATAGCTTTTGGAGCATTATAGAAAAACCTTTAATTCTGGTTCAAGGAACCTGGCTCAAGCAATATTGCAGCAGTGACAGAAAATGGCAACCTTATACCTATGAAAGGTACAAATAACAATATTATAGAATCTGGAGAGCAAAATTCAAAAATTCTCTCCACACACTCCCACTTTGGAAGGACTGAGGTCTATATTTAAATTATTTCATCCACGTAGTAGATGATGCTATATTTCTTTACTTCATGGTGGGTTTACTGATATAAAACAGTAATGAGGAAGAAGAGCATCCTCAGGAACATTAGAGATATATCATATGATACTTTTGGTATAGTCATTGATACTCAGTCCAGGTGTCATATTTAATAATATATTTTAATAGAACATTATCCAGTTATATGCAGCCTATCCTACTTGCTCAATCTATTCCTGACTCTTCATGTTCTTCATTGTCATAGTCCTCAGTTCTTGATGATATTCAGTATTCTGGTTAGAAACAATATTTCAATGATAAAATCAGGGCAGAACAAAGTGTTGTCAGTAAGATTGTGGCAATGAGTATGATTTGCACTTTCTACTTTCCAAGTAATGACCTGTGAACAATTTTTTTTAAGGAAGAGGGAAGAAAATACTAGAGTTTCAAATAAAATTTGTCCAGAAAAGTTGGTGAGGGGATAATTGAAAAATATTGATGAGGCAGATGGTAGCAATAGAAGGAGAGAGATGTTTTACTTTCTTTCTAAATGTACCTCTTCATATCCATTTTCTACAGAAATCTTTTCTCTTCTGTGTAGTACCTGGTGGGGAAATTATTTGACATCTAACAATCTAACTGCTGAAAACCCAAAAGTTAGTCTTTTATGAATTTATAGATTATGGAATGAGGAAGATCAGTAGCTAAAAGAAGTCTATAATCATAAACTTTTTTATAGAGTAGAGGGAAATGAAGGGGAGAATGTAATATTGAATGAAGAAAAGGGGGCTGGTGTGGATGTACTTGTATATGAGTATGTGTATGTATGGAGAAAAAAGAAGGAAGAGGAAGAGGAGGAAGAAGAAACAGAAGAAGAAAAAGGAGGGAAAAGAGAATGAAGGGGAGGAGGAGAAGAAGAGGAGGAGGAGGAGGAGAAAGAGAAAAAGAAGGAAGAAAAAAGGAGACAGAGAGAGAGGGGGAAGGAGGGAGGGAGGGAAGGAGGGAGGCAGAGAGAGAGAAAGAGAAAGACAGAGACAGATAGACAGAGAGAGGGGAAAGAGAGAGAAACAAAGAGAAAGAGAGAGAGAAAGAGAGAGAGAGAGAAGGAAAGAGAAAAGGAGAAGAAGAGGGGGAGACACAGAGAAAGATATAGAGAGATAGATAGAGAAAGAGAGACAGAGAAGAGGACCAAAGAAGGCAGAAATAAGAAGAGGGACTGGAAGAAAAGAATGTGTTGATGAGAGAGAAAACTGAGATTGTAATATCAGTAGCAGAATTATATTTGGAGAAGAATAAGCAGAAACAGAAAAGGAATACTAGGAGACAGAGAGGGAAGAGAAGGATGAGGATATAGTGAACAAAATTATGATTTAGGCTGTTGCAATCCATTGGTAGATTTAACAATAATGGATCAGAGTCTTATATTCTTGAAGCCAGGGATATTTAGTCTACTTTTTTTTTCTTTGAAAGATGGTCTTCTTCTCTTGCTCAAACTGGAAGTGCAATGGCCCCTTAGAGTTTCAATCTCATATCAGATCAGCATGAGAGCTTATAATTGTTACATTTCTGACCTGATCCAGTTTGTTTCTCTATAAGCAAAATGGTGAGACACACATCTCCTTTCCCACTATTGGGGGCTTAATATATTAGTGCCAGAATTAATACTAACACCCAGTCAGCTTTAGCTCACTACAGTGCAGATGTATTGAGATCAAGAGACCCATCTACCTCAGCTTCCCCAATTGCAGGCATTACAGGTGTGTGTGTGCTACCATACCTAACTTATCCTCCTCTTTTAGAAATAAGGAAATTTAGGCTCTGACAAGGAAAGAAACTTACTCAAAAACACAAAGTTTGTATGTAGTGGAGTCATATTTGAATTCAAATCCTCTGCAAGTCTAGTATTCCTGTCAGTGTTCCATGTCTGAGGGCTTTTTGTTCCCATGTGATGACAGTGAGAGTAAAATTTATATTCAAGATGAAAGAATTACAACTTAAACCTCATTTTCTCATAAGGAAATTTCTTTAACTATTCTGATTTACACTGATTTCTTTCTTCTATGATAGCCCACAATATTTATGATCAGGTATGATGGTTCCCTGAAAAGAAATACTGGATATAGGTACAGAAGTTGTGGATTCCAATCCTAACTTTATCATTTTTTTTTATCTGTCTGGCTTTTGGATAAATGATTTCTCTAAGACTAAGTATGTTTATATACGAAATTGGATTAAATGTTATATTGTTATGCTCAGAAAACCCTTTCTCACAGGATTGTTGTGAGGACCAAAGGAAATCATGAAAAATGCTTTGTAAAATTTAAAGTACTATATAAATGTCAGCTGTAATCATATAAGTGTCAGCAATTAGAAAATAGAAAGGCAAAAAGAGATTTACTTCCTTTGCACAAATTTGCAAATCACTGAAGAAGTTTGACTATTCCCTCCTCTACTTTCCCAGAGACAATTGACATTCAAAGTCTAACAGCCAGTAATTCACAAAACTAGGACTTGAACTCCAGCCTCCTGATGCCCAAAACATTATTTTTACTATTATATAATACTATTTCTGATTGCTTTGTACCTAATTGCTTTGTTGTACAATCAGATCTACTTTGAGAAAATCAATTTTTCTTTTGCCGTTTCTTGCCTTAAAAATCTACCTTACCAATAACACAGCTGTGCTTCACATCATAGGCTACTGCTGATTTGCATGCATATTTCATAATTTCCCTATTTGTAAAATGAGGCTAGCAATAGTTGCTCTTCTTAGTGGAGGTGTTGTGGAATTTTCCTTAGTGTGTTCACTGTCATGAATATCTTTGCAATTGTTATTCTAGCTGCAGCCCCTCTATTCACATAGCCACTCAGGGGATTGGATAGAATATTCTTCCAGACTTCAACTTTATGGAAAGGCCAACTGGTTTTGGAAAGTAAATAAATGAAATTGAATCAAAGCTCAAATACTGTATTGTTGAAGAACAGCTGGTTGAGGTGCCTTGTGTGTGGATCTGAAACTGAAATTATGAAGAAAGTTCAATAAGACTTTATAGTGAATGCAAGTCACCCTCACTTCTCCAGTCTAAGCTCCTCCCTGATCACCCCAATTTCCCATGATAGAGAAACTGTACTTTATTATCAGAGGAAATCTTCCCCAAATATAATTACAAAACATTAGGTGAAACAATGTCCAATATTGCTCAGACAATATTGCTGAAATCAATAAATGTCATCATCTATGGAGCCATAATCTCCACTAAAATCCTCCTCTGAAGAAGCAATATGGCATGGAGGGGATTTTAAATTCATTATATTCAGGAGAATGCAAGATCTGGCACCCTCTTTTTTGCCAGGCTGGAAAGAACAAAGAGCAGCTAGATCGCACAGTGGATAGAGTGCAAGCCCTGGATTGAGGAAGACTCATATTCCAGAGCTCAAATCTGACCTCAAATACTTATTAGCTGTGTGATTTCGATTTTCTCATCGGCAAAATGAGTTAAAGAAGGAAAATCAAACGTCAATATTTTGACCAAAAAAAATTGGGTCAAGAAGAATTGGGCATGACTGAAATGACCAAATAACATCAACTGGAAGAAAGACTAAAAAATACAAAGCATTTTGTGGAGGTTTTTTTCATCTTGATAGAATGTAAACTTTTTGACATGATTACTTCACTTTTATCATTGTGTTTCTAGTACTTAACACTGTGCTTGGCATGTACTGAGCACTTAATCCTTGCTGTTTGACCAGAGGCTGATAAATGCTAATAAATGTAGATCATAGATAGTTGGTTAAATATGGTAACTCATAAAACCACCTACTGTGTGGAGAGGAGTCCAACTTTGTATCAGAGAGGGGAATATCCACCCTGATAAAATTATGTATCTTTCGAAGTAAGTGTTCATAAATGTGAAGGCAAAAATGAATCAAGTGATTAACCAATTTAACTCAACAAAGATTTATTAAGTGTCTGTTATATTCCAAATACACTCCTAAGTAGAGAGGACCCAAAAAAGCAATTGGAACTATCATATAGGGTGGATGGAATGATCCTGTTTTTCTCAAAATAGCTTTTGAAATCAATTTTTATAAATTTATAAAATTTTGATATCAGTCCACTAGAATTTTTTGTGTCCCAGAAATTATCCTTAAAGCACTGAGACAGTTAAATATTAATTTGTATTATGTTCTTATTTTCATTTTTTGCATATTCTCTAAAACTCAAAATAAGTCAATAAGTTCCTTTTGTAGCCATATCAGTTTTATTAGACAACCCTTGCATTTTGTCCTAATCTTCCTCTTTGTGTCTTCTATATTTCATTCTTGAAAGCTTCCGATGCCTTTTAGTCTGACTTTCCCTGTTAAACTGAATGAGTTTTTACTTGTTTTTCCTTTTCTATTAAAAAATCTAAAATGAATTTTTAGTAAAAACCCCCCTCCAACAATTCTTATCATTTCTGCTCCAGAAACAAGTTGATTCTTGTTGTATAAAATCACACCAGTTCTTCTAGTTGTTTTCTTTATATTAAAAATTAATAACACTTAATTTTTATCCTGTCTACATGTCTCACCATATTCTTCCTTCTATCTCCTCCTCCATTATAATTAATAATGAAAAAAAAGAAAAAGAAAAAGAAAAAATCAGCAAAACTAACCAGCATTGTTATATTCAGTTTGTCTTACCACCCCCTATACACACATCTGTGGGGGAAAATGGGAGAAGTATTTTCTCACATCTCCTATTTGATGCTAAACTTGACTATTGTTTTAGGATTTGATTGTGACTCATTTTATTTTACGGGTGGTAATTTTCTTCTTATTTACATTGCTGTGTTCTTTTTGTATGTTATTATACACATAACTTGGTTCTGCTTATTTCACAATTGGTTCATGGTATTCTTATGTTTCTTTATTTATCATTTCTTGTACAACATTCTTCCATTGAATTCCTATATTATAAATTGTTTATCCATTGCCCAGTGTATCTATTTTGACTTCTGATTTAATTTCTAATTGTAACCACAAAAAGTTCATCTACAAATATTATAAATAATTAATCTTTTTTTGAAATACATATCTTGCAGCGGAATCTTTTAATCAAAGAGCATGAACATTTTAGTTACTCCAATCACATCATTACAAATGCTTTCCAAAATGGATCTAGCAGATATATAAAAATATAACTTCAGTTACTTTTTGAAGAAGGAATTCATTATTAATACAAATCAAGAAATGACTTATTGTTACACTTTTGACAGAGTTTTGGATGGAAAGTGTTAAGCCTGGAATCAAGAAGGCTTAGATTCAAATCCCACCTTAGATACTTTCAAACATGTGACACTAGCAAATCATTTAACTAAGCTAAGAAAAGTTTTTCATCTGTAAAATGGGGATGACATTAGCATCTGCCTCCCTAGGTTGTGTTGGAAATCAAATTAAATAATCCACAAAAAGCAAACCTTGAAGTGTATACAAATATGAGTGAAGATAATGATGATGATGATGGTGGTGGTGGTGACAACATTCTAATAATTGAAACCCCCTATTCTTATATCATGCCTCTGTCTCAGGCTTGTGATTTATTTCTTGAATTATACATTTCTCCTTTCCAACTAGGTGTATAGAATATTGATGTGAAAATCTCATTTCTGTTTACACCTTTATTCTATATACACATGTCTTTACCCATTTTTCACATTCTGTTTCCTGGATTGACTTAACAAGTGGGCCATCTTCACCAAGCCATAAGTATGTCTTATCAATATATTATGCTATTTTCACATCATTCCATAATCACCACACTATTACCTATTCTCTTCCTTTTTAAATAAGACTCGTTCCTTTTGAAGTTGTTTTCCTTTCATGCTTCTCATCCCATTGGTATAATTATATACATGAAATCAGCTTTGTTTTCCTTATTCAGGACCTCTAGATCATCTTGAATGTTACCCTCCCTTCATCTATTTGTATATATAAGTAACTGAATTTAAAACTTTTATTATTTGTTCCTTTCTTAAATTTTGCCTCCAATAAATTTTTGGCATTTCAAAGGCTATTTTCCCTTTATATTGCATCTATGCTCTGTAGTATCTAACTCAGTGACTACATGGTCACTTTCTTACTCCTTTCTTTTCAGTTTAAAGCCATTTTCATTAGTTTTCAAGTTTCTAGCAATAGATTGATAATACATATGTTAATATACACAGATATATGTAATTATATATAAGGGTGAGAGAGAGAAAAAAAAAAAGAGATTTACAAGTCCTCAATAGCTCCATGGCCAAGGACCTATAAATTTTATATTTCAAACTATATTTTTTAAATCTAAATTTCATTATCAGAGCCCCATCTTCTTATCCATCTGTTTACTTCCCACAATCCTGTCTTTCTCTTCTGAAATGCTTTCCTTATTTTATCAGCAGTTAGGAAAACACCACTTGTACTTTTAAGGCGTTTAGTTTCTTCCCCAAGTCTTAGTATTTCTTAAGTTTATTGAGCTATCACTGTATATGCCATGCAACTGAAGAATTTGTCACTGTGAAAGGAGTTATGAATGAATCATACTGACCCTTTTTTGGTAAATATTGCCTTTAGTTCACTATGTCTTTTCAAATAATTTTATGGAAGTTCGTTTAATTTTTATATTTAATATTTTCAAGATGATCACCAAACAACTAATTGATTAAACAAATAGTCAGACTGATATATATATATATATATATATATATATATATATATATATATATATAAGAATTATTGTCCAATCACATCTGGTATGAACCTTAGCCTTCGAGGTATGCAGATAAGGAAACAAACCTAAGGGCACACAGCTAGCTAGAAGAAAACTAAAGCAGCCTGATTTTAAGAGGATAAAATACATTTATTAAGCATTTACCATCTTCAGGATACATTGCCCTTAATCTTAAAGAATTTGTAATCTGTTTAGAGAGACAAGGTACTGCACATGAGAATATAAATGCCAAAAGGCAGCATATAAATGTTGATTGGATAATACAAAAAATTAGTCATTAGAAAAGAGATTATTTTAGATTGCTACAGTCAAAGAAAGATTTTGTGGACAAGATGGATTTTGAACAAGGGCTTGAAGAGTAGATAAAATTTGGTTAAGAAGGAGTTCCTACAAATAAAGAATGGCCTGAGCAAAGGCATGGAGGTAGGAAAATAAAAGGAACGTTCAAGGATTATAGTATTGGGAACAGGTAACACATGCAGGGGCTCTGTGACATCAAATTAAGAATTTGGCAACTGAACTCATGTTCATGTTTGGCTATTATGTGTCTCGAAAGGAAACAAATACTTGATGAGAGACTGTTATGATCAGCTAGCTGGATAGAGGTGTAAACTAAGAAAGAGCTGCTGACTTCATCCATATGACTTACTGCTGGGAATTTTTGATGCAGCTGTAGTGCTATATGGGGGCTTTGGGGGAGGGGAAATTAATAAGTAGGATCTAGAAACTAGTTAATCACCAGGGGAAAAAATAACAGAACTAGTGGCTATCTTCGTGCCAAGCAATTGCAGTGCTGCAGGGTTTTGGCACAGATTTGCCCTCGTGGTACATAAATAGCCATCAGCTTCCACGACTAATAAGCAAGCCCAGCAAATGACAGGCATTACCTAATGAAAATGACAACTGTCAGTTTGTGACTTAACAGCTTTGGCTCCAATTTCTTATGGAATTGATGCCTTGATCCTGGTGGAATTTGTGGAGTTGTGATGGGGTGATTCAGACCTGATGAATGTCAAGTATTTCTTTTAAATCCTTTTCCTTCCATCTTTGATTTCTGTTCCTCTTTCCACATTGTATTACTGATTGAAAGATTGCATTCTATGTCGGTAGGGAGAAGGAACTCAGAATCCTTTATTGAACAACTTGCCCCCGAACACAGTAATCAACATGTTGGTAAAAAAAAAAAATTAAAAAGAAAGGAAAGGCTTTAAAATTGACTCAATGGGTCAATATTTATTCTAAGTATATAGCTATTTTGACCAATCACTGAATTCACCTTCTGAGTTTTGTTCATCACCCAAATGCAAAAGCACAACATGTGCCTATCGATCAGGGCTTCTACATACTCCATGTTGCCTCTGGTTTTGACCTAATTGGCACTTAAATAGATTTGGACTCAGATGGCTGCTTCCCACAACAGAGTTCTCCCCATAGCCCTTCTCAAGCAGTTAGAATGGACTCAGTCAGCTAACCCAAGTCTAGATGATGACAGCACAAACAGCTCACTTGTCTCCTTTAATTAAGATTTAGCCAATGTGGTCTGAACATTTCTCTGCCACACCCCAACTTCAAAGACACATGCTTTGTTCAAACCAGCACCCCTTTCCTCAATTATAGAACCCAGAATTGGAAGGGACCTTAAAGTCCCCAGGTGAACAGTTCTAAATACAATGTATTTTATTATTATATACTTTTTCTTGAAATGGAAATTTATTGTAACATATTTTGAATTTTCTTTTATGTTCTTTTGTACACATGCCAATTTTTTTTCTGCTTCTGATTTTTTTCTATTTGTATTTAAATTTTAAATAAATCAATACATTTAAAAAAGAGAAGTCCCCAGGTATTATTATGTATAGTCCAAGGACTCAATACCCTCTATCAAAACGTCTTGGTTAAAGTCTACCACTCGCATTTATGTAAGGCTTCATATCTTTCAAAGCATTTTCTTATCAAAATATGAATATGTAAAATAATAGGATAGATATTGTCTTCATTTTACACATAAATGATTGTCTTCATTTTACAGCTATAAAAGAAGCCAGAACTCAGGCTCAGAAAGTAAGCTAGACCAAGACTAAATTGTACATAGAACATGAATCAGGACTCAGATGTTTGACTCCCATATCAGTGTTCTGTCCACATCCTTAGAATGCCATTAATCCCGGATATTTCTTTACTATAAAAACATACTTCTTCCACTGTAATCACCTAATCACAAAACACTAGATTTCTCAACTCAAATATTTTAAAATCATAGATTTTTATAATTAAAACATGCCTTTAAGACTGTCAGTTGCACAGTAAGGACATTTCATCAAAGTTGCTCATACCAACAAAATTGCAGGTCCAGTCTCCCCTAAAAAATAAATAAAATGTTGATAGTGACAATGATAAAAGACAGTCTTGGAAAATGGATAAAGAGTTAGGCTAGGTTTAAGTTTGTCTCTGACATACTCTAGCACATGACATCCATAGGTTGCCTAACCTCAATACCTCAGGCAACATACCAAGACTTTTCTGTACTGTCACAGAGAAGGTAGTCTAGCAGTGTCCTATACCAATACTATACTAAAACTCTCCAATAACAATGGAATCAAATGTCTGAACCAAACTAGTAATGACCACAACACATCATATTTATAGAAAGTTTTATAGCTTGTGAAGCAATGTACATAACTTATCTCATCTTATCAAATAAAGGATTAGACCTGACTTCAGATCTGGCCTCTGAAATGTATTTTCTGTGTGAACTGAGAAATTCGCTTAACCTCGATCTGTCTCCATTTCCTCAACTATAAAATGGGGATAACCATAGTGCCTTCTCATAAGATAGTAAGAATAAAATGGCTTTATGATTATCATTATTATTATTATCTAACTCCCCCCTATTTTTGCAAAGAAATGAAATGAGACTCAGAGAGTTTAAATGTTTTACCCAGGTCACATAGAAAAACAACACTTGGCAGGTCAGGAACCACAATATTTTATTATTGCTTGGTTGTTAAAGAAAGCATAGGGAGAAAGTGGAGTGAAGTAAACAGGCCTTTGAGAATGACCCCAGTGTATTGCTTAATCAAAGTCAACTAAACAGTGGAGCTAGTTAGCTCTTCTTCTGAAGATTCTTCAGCAATCTTCTAGGGTGGTAGAAATGCAAAATCCTCCAAAATGTATAGTCAAACAAAATAAGCGTTTGGCTTTTTAGGGAAAAGTCATTTCCAGAACTTGAAGCCCCCACGGTTGTCATGTAGGAATGTGTGGAGTGTATGCAGTCATCCATCGAGGCCACTGGCTAACAACAGCTGACTTTTCAGGAGTGGTATCTGCATCTACCCTGAGGGGGGCCGGAGCCCACAGACAGCTGGGCCATCTGTTCAGATAATACCACATTACTCTCTAAACTCCATAATGAAGGCTCCTGAGTAATCTTTCATCAGAATGACTTCACGGCATTAAAAATGCATTTCAATACAGAGCTTGTTTAAATATTTAACCCTCTTCGGCTTTGAGAGATTGATTCGGAGCTGCAGTGTTTATATGGGCAGGAAACATTGATTTTCATATGCATGCGTGCATTAATTCATGAAGACTTGGGCACACACCAAAGGTTTTGATAAATGGATCTTTAAATCTCGGACTTTAATGGAGAATATTGGTTTGCAGCCCAGATACCTCTCTTTGCCAATATTCAAATATTTTCAATTCTCATTCCCTAAAAGACAGTATTTAGAGGTGAGTTATTTTGGATAAGTTGAATTTCAGAAGATTATATATGTATATATGTGTGTGAATATATACATATATACACATATAATACATGTATGTATACACACACACACACATATATATATATATATGTATATTATAATCTTCCAACATTGACCTTTCTACCAATCTATCTCTATAAATGTTGATTCTTGGTCCTAAGTAGGCATAGTTCATAAACCGAGTGTTCTACCATTTATTAAATCCATCAACAACTCAACTTTTCCTGAAATCTTGCCAATAAACTCTGAAAATGTCACTTTATATTCAACACACACAAACCTTGAGGTGAAAAGCCTAGTTCCCAATTTAGACACCTGGTGACATCTCTTAACCATTGTCCCATACAATAGGCTTACCTTCTCCTTTGCTCCACCTCTCAACTTCCTCCCACATTATGATGTTTTCCAAGTTAACATCTACTTACTGTGCAGACTTCAGAAGACTTTCTAGGGAAAAAAAAAAAAAAAAAAAGGCTGGTATCTCCTCACAAAGAGTCCACAATGTAGGACCAGGAATGAATGATCGGTTTTTATTTTCTAGAAAATGTGTGAAAAGGATAAAATTAGGGCACATGTCTGGAGAAGCAAAAGGTCACAAATCCATAAGAAATGTAAATAAATCCCTTATGCCCAGCTCCTCCCAAAGCTTTCTTTTATAAAAGGTAGGATTTGGACTTTCCAATTCACTATTCACTTTCCATCTTCAACTCTGCTGTATTTCAACTCCAGAGAATGACAGCCCCTCCCCAGATATCCCTGGGATCTGTCCTTCCCCCTCTCACCACACACACACACACACACACACACAGCTTCCCTTTATGGGTTGTCTTCCCTATTGAATTCTAAGCTCCTTGAGTGTAGGGAGCATCTTTCTTTTTCCCGTTTGTATCTTTAGGGCTTAGCACATTGCCTGTAAAATAGTGGTAATTAATAAATATTTATTGATTGAATGATTATTCAATCCATCTTCCCCAGAGCTGATAAGATTAGATGTCTAAAGTACAGATCTTTCTAAGGTACTGAATTATTTGAAAGGTTTCTACTGCTGTTTGTTATTGCCATTTGCTGTGGAAAGCATTTTCCAATATACTTCCAATTTCTCTTTCTAGACTTTATTCTCATGATTCCTCCTTCTGGCTCTAGCCAGACTTCCTCATTGCACCCCATTACAATATTCTGTCTTCCTTCTCAATGTTTCTACCTGCATAGAATGTTCTCCCTCCTTCATTTGCTACTTGGAATCCCAATCTCCCTCCAAGAGTTAATTTGGGTTGTGCCTCCCACTTGAGACAGCCTTTCCATCCTCAGTGCCTGGCACCAAGTGCAGTCTATGCTTAATGATGTTTGTGGAGTAATTTTGTCTCCTTGATTGGACTAAATGAACTTCATGGTTCCTGTGAAAATTCCAGTGATCTCATAATTATTACATCATTTGACAAGATTCTGGATTCTTCCTTGTATATTTTTCTCAGAAAAATGGAAACACTAAGGGTTCACTCGTGCAAAATCCTAATTGTCCTGAGTTCTTGTCCCTCCTGATAATCTGAGTTTCCTCCTCTTTCTCTTCCTCTTTCTCCTTTGTTTCTTTGTTCCTTTTACCATGAGATCCTCTTTTTTTTCTTGCTCTTTTCTTCCTCTTTTCCAATTTTTTGAGAGCTACTGCTGAAGCTCTTCTGTCTACTGGAGAACAGTAATATATTTAGGCATTGAATCTAATGATCCACATTTTTAAGGTCATCAAAAGCTAACTACCTGGGATTCCAGGGAATTAAGCAATGCCATTAAACTATATTTTGTATTATAATAAAAATAAGAACTTCAATTTATGTAATGCTTCAACATTTGCAAAGCATTTACCATAGAACAACATTGCAAGATGGATAATATAAGTGATATTTACCTTATTTTACAGATAAGGAAACTGAGGCTCAGATAGATGCATTAATATATTATGCAGATGACTCTCTAAGCCCACATTTTTTGTTAGAGAGGACTACTGATGTGGGTTCAACAGTGACAATGGGCTGTACTTAGCTGTACTTCTCCTGTGCTTAGGTCTCTTTTGTAAGATGCCTCTTGAAAACACAGCACATGTTTATGAGTGAGACAGCACCAAGAGTATTGATTAGAGTTCATCTGGTGATTTGGGCTAGCTATCAGTTTCTAGCTAGACTTGAAGTTTTGTAAGGCGTCTGTGTCTGGTATTATAGTTAATCTATGTCTGAATTTGGAAGTCCGTTTATGGGCTAAATTCATGATTAGTACATGATCAAGTGATTAGTCACTTCCTGTCAATCCTTGTCTGAGAAGAACTAATGAAGTAGGCTTCATCAGCATATAGTCCTAATCACTAACTAACCAGTGACAAATACCACATTGTCACATCATTTATTGTAAAAGAAGAGAAGGTACTATAATAGATAGAGCATTGCAGTGGGAATTAGGAGACCCCACTTTCAGTCCTTACCCTACTCATTTGTATGGCTATATAACTTTGTATAAGTCATTTTCATTTTCTTTACCTAATCTCTGTGTTTATCAAATTCTAAATTTAAAAGTTAAAGTACAATTTTATTTTGTTTTTTATTGACTTCAAGTTGTAATGGAGCTCTGGGGATCTTTTTCTGCCCACTTAATTTCTATTCACGTTCACTTTCCCTCATCAAAATCTGTGCCCTCAACCACAGACTGAAGTTCATAACTTATGCTGCCATGCATCTTTCCACAAATCTCACATGCAAGTCTTCTCCTTTCTAATAAATATAAGCATTCTGAGGGCAGGGGGATTTTAGATCTCCTGTCACCCATGTACTGCCCTACACAGAATAAACATATAGCTGCAGCTCAACAAATAAATGCTCATTTGATTGGTGATGCTTGCTCAGGAAATAAATGTCTGTGCTATCTAAATTAATCTTTTCTCCCCTCATTTATTCCTCATACGCTTGGCCTTTAGCAATACTGTGATGGTTGATACTCTCCATACTGATCACATTGCCTCTTTCATATTCCTAAGTTACTATCTGAAACATGCTGTTATATAGTACTGTCCTTCCCTTGCCCAATAGATATGTCATATTGATGACCAGTCATGACCTGGAAGCAGAAATAGAATAGCTATACTTTTAATAGTTATACTTTTAATTACTTTACTACATAGGACACAAATTCCAACATGTAGTTAATGTTTCTCTTCACTGTCATTTTCTTCAACTGAATCTGAATAAGTGGGTGAGTGGCTTTGATTATGAGTGTTCATAAGATCAGTAAAGACAAAGATGCTCTGGGATTTCAAGCAGTCTGAGTAGGCTTTGTGTAGAAGGGAGGAAATATACCTTTAAGAGGCTGAGATTTTAGGCTAAGCAGAGAAGTTGGGAGAGGATATGAAAATATGATACTAAGGTAAAGGGATAGAATTGTTTACAGAACAGTGAATAAACTAAGGAGTTTGAAGGGGTAGTTATCCAATGAAAAGCCTTTAGGAAATACAGTCATAGCTCTTATTTTCTCTCAGACCCAGGATAGAATATAAATTGGACTATAACCTACTAGAGGGGGTACCTAATGCAACCTAGTAAACAGGTCAGTGGAAAGCCCATGGAGTTGCAAGGAAAATCTCTAAAGATTCAATGCCATCTTTCCAGGTGAGCAGCAGCTCTAGAAAGTCTCTCTTAGTACGACCCAAGCTCAGTTTTAATTTAGCTCTCCTTCCTTTCTCCTCCTCTTTTTTTTCTCCACATTGCCTAAGTGCTAATAATAATAATTCAATTTAATAACATCAATCCTTACCGAGTACTCAAGCCCATCCAATCCTCAAGGACACCTAACCCTTCCTGTGCTCACCTCATAGCTTCTTTATCACACTTGCAGCACCTCATAAACTACATCTTCCACAGACCTTGTCATAAAGGGCGAGGTCGACATCACAAGAATGAAGTCAGAAAAATACAACCTTGAACTACTTTATCTCTTTTCCTCCTCACTGGTCTCCTCCTCCTCTCCCCACCCTGCACCCCACCCACACTATTTTTCCCCTCTCTTTTTTTTTTTTTTTTTTGACCTGTCCCTGCACTGCAGCCACTTATATATCCAAGGAAGCTTTCCAGAAAGACCCAGTTTATATTCAGTAACCAAATTCTGACATCTTAGAGGAGGTGATCTCCTCAGCAGCCATGTAACTTATTAAGGACTATTAATTCTGATACTGTGGGTTAGGATTGAGACCCTCCCTGCTTTATGAAGGAAAAAAATGGGGACCCTGAGAAATAGTGATTCCTACACAGTGATAGGGCTGAACATAATTAAACAATATCTCACATATCTAGAAGTGATTCTCAGAGTCTATGATTCAACTATTTGGCAACTTCATCGCTGTGCAATCCAGCCAACAATCAAGAAATAAGGCAGAAAAGGTTGCTCAGTAGACAAAATTTTTGTCCCCAAATTCACAGATCAAAAATCATGTACTTTATTAATAAGCAAGATGTGAACTTTCACAAAGATCTTATTTACTCTCATTTTATAAAGAGTTCTAAATTCTTTGGCTACCTGGTTTCCCAGTAATTAGCACAGTGAAAGTAACAATACCAATTGACAACAGTGCAGTGAGGGCAGAGATAAAGATCAAACCAACTCCTCTCCCCCCCACCACACACACATATGAAGAGAAGACCCAAGACACAGCACAGCAGCCTAGAGTCATTGTGAATCAGTCTTAGACATTTCACTATCCCTTATAGGTATCCTTATCTAACAAGGCAGTGTCATAAGAAAAGATTTTTAATAAATTTGTGCTGAAATGAATTGAAGTCAATTGGAATGAAATAAATTAATCATTCTTTGTGATGATCATTCATTCATCTTAAGTTATGTTCAGTATCTTCTGTTTTAAAAGATAGAGAAAAAAGTAATGCATTTTAAAAAATATTTTCAACCTGAGTTATTAAAATAAAATGTAAAATAGTCTCCAGTTGGTGGTGGTGGAGAATCTTTGGTTATCTAAATTTAACAGTATGGAAGTTATGGATAATCAAAAACTTCCCATAATTTTCATTTTTACCATCAGCATTACCCTGTTACTTGCAATTGCATATTTTGCTTCTAGTTAAGGCCTTCTATATCTTAGATACTTACTTATTTTAAAAATGCTATGAGTGAGTCTCTTACTAATTGCTATATGTTAGTAAAATCCAAAAATCTATTTTTAAATTCAATTTTATTTTGTTTTCAATTTGAATTCTCTCTTTTCTCCTTTGCCTTGCCCTACCTATTGAAAGTACAAGAAAAACAAAGACCATTAAAATATGTATTGTCCTGTTAAAATAAAACAAAACAAGTCCCACATTAGCTCTTTCAAAAAGAGAGAGAAAGAGAGAGAGAGAGTGAGAGAGAGAGAGAGAGAGAGAGAGAGAGAGAGAGAGAGAGAGGGAGGGAGGGAGGGAGGGAGGGAGGGAGGGAGGGAGGGAGGGAGGGAGGAAGGAAGGAAGGAAGGAAGGAAGGAAGGAAGGAAGGAAGGAAGGAAGGAAGGAAGGAAGGAAGGAAGGAAGGAAGGAGGGAAGGAAAAGTCTATCAGTTCTCTTTCTAAAGAGATATAGCATATTTCATCATGAGTAATCTGAATCATGGTTAGTCATTGTGTTAATCAGTCCCTAAATCTTTCACACTTCTTTATCTTTACAATAATCTTGCTGTTGTGTAAATTATTCTCCTTATAATATTAACTTCACTTGTCTTCAGAAACCCACAATTCTAGAAAGACAACCTAAAAGTTCAAACTATCCTTTTCTAATTCAAATAAGTTAAGTTACCAAGGGTAGAAAGCCTTTAGTTTGGGAGCAAAACTGGGATCTTTGTGTATAAATTATTAGCATAACAAGGAAGAGAATGCATATGAGCCACAGAAGCAACATGGGAACATGTACAGTTACTCAATAATTTTCTTTTCCGTATTAGAGCTGGATTCATTGACTAGTTCTTGTTTGTCATTCATTTTCAAAGATCACCACTCACATCATGGGGAGATAGCTTGACTTGTGCATAAACTGGATTTAAGCAAGACAGAGTTATGCAAATATATAAGCCTCATTCTGTCTTCTAGAGTCATCAGAGTCCAGTGGCAAGACAAAAGTCAAGGTAACTGACCCAGGATACAGTAGATGACCTTTGTGTCTTTAATGTCTGGCCAAACCCTCTAAGAATTTTATAGTATTTCGTATGCCCTCATGGTCATTGGAACATCTTGTTCTCATCTGCTCATTCTGTTGAAGGAACTCATCACATGTTTGGAGTAGATATCCTTCCAATTAATTCACTGATTGGGTTTCAGTCCTATTGATTACCTTCAACCTGTTTTAGTCCATTTGCTGAGATAGTTTATTGGGACCTGGCTTCTGTGTAGAAGCAACAGCTTCCTGGAGGCAGAGGTAAGAGTTGAGTGGCACATAGATATCAAAGGTGGGTGAGCAGATTTGAAACCGTGTTTGCTAATCCCATACAATCCTAGAAAGCAAAATAAATATTATTTTCAATAAAAATACTTATGCATAAATATCTAGTCTTAAACTTGAGCTTAAAGAATCAACTGCTCATATAATATGAAGTAGAACTGGCTATATAACAGTCCATATACAATAGACCTGGAGTTTGTAGTGACCACAAATTTGCTCTAAGTGAAGAGTGAACATGACAATCCAAAGTGGCTAACAGGTTGCATTAACAGAGGCAATGACTAGAACAAGGGAGGAGATTGCTCAAATGAACTCTACCCATTTAGACTGCAATTGGCTTCTTGCATTCTATTTGGGACATTTCATTTTAGGAAGTACTTTAAAGCATTGGGACATATCCAGAGGAGTCCAACCAGTACGATGAGGGTCTGGAGATTTTTTTTGCATAAGGAATAATCAATCTATCTAATAGCTATATTTAAATACTTTGAAAATTATCAAGAGGAAGACTTATTAAACTTGTTTTGTTTGAACTCAGAGGGAAGACCAATACAATGATTGGTAAAAGTTGTATATTTCCAGCTTTCAACAGGTGGAGAAGTGCTTCTTTTGGATTTGTTTGATTTTTAATGAGCTATCTTAAAAGCAATAAATTCTTCAACATTAGATTTTTTCCTCTAGAAGCTGGATGACCATGTGTCAAAGAGATTGTAAAGAAGAGGCAATTCAGTTCAATTCCACAGATTTTTCTTAGGTTCTCACCATGTTCAAGGCAAAATATAAATGATGGAAATACAAAGACCATAAAAAATTAATTTCACTTCTCTTAAGAGCTTATATTCTAGTATCCATACTAGTGGGGGGTGAAGAAATATTAATTATATAAGCACATAAAATACAAAATGTATATAAATTACATAGAACATACTGGCATGAGATTTAGAGGTTAGACAATTGGCCTCCAAATTAGGAATACTTGAATTTGAGTCTTATACTATATCTGTGGCTTTGGGCACATGACTTAATCTCTCAGTGTTCTAGATAGTTTTATAATATTACCAGTTAGAAAGAAAGTGCTGACCTGAATCATAGAGTAAGTTTCATGAGGTCCTTCTAATAATGAACCTGAGGATAATTCGGTGTAATAACCAAAATAACACTAAGGAATTTTGAGGACAAGAGAGTGCTATGCTGGAATACCAAGAATGGCCTTTGATAAGAGGAGTTGGCTGAGCTGTTTTGATGCCTCTTTCTATCTCTCTGCCTCTGTCTTTCTTTTTCTTTCTTTCTTTCTTTCCTTCCTTCTTTCTTTTTTCTTTCTTTCCTTCTTTCCTTCTTTCCTTCTTTCCTTCTTTCCTTTTTTCATTCTTTCTTTCTTTCTTTCTTTTTTTCTTTTTCTTTCTTTCTTTCTTTCTTTCTTTCTTTCTTTCTTTCTTTCTTTCTTTCTTTCTTTCTTTCTTTCTTTCTTCCTTCCTTCTTTCTTTTTTCTTTCTTTCTTTCTTTCCTTCTTCCTTCCTTCCTTCCTTCCTTCCTTCCTTCCTTCCTTCCTTCCTTCCTTTCTTCCTTTCTTCCTTCCTTTCTTCCTTCCTTCCTTCCTTCCTTCCTTCCTTCCTTCCTTCCTTCCTTCCTTCCTTCCTTCCTTCCTTCCTTCCTTCCTTCCTTCCTTCCTTCCTTCCTTCCTTCTTTCTTTCTTTCTTTCTTTCTTTCTTTCTTTCTTTCTTTCTTTCTTTCTTTCTTTCTTTCTTTCTTTCTTTCTTTCTTTCTTTCTTTCTTTCTTTCTTTCTTTCTTTCTATCTCATTCTCTTTCTCTCTCCATTTTCTCTCATTTATACCCATCAAAATTTAGTGGTCCAGATGAAAAATGAATTTATGAGGTAATGTCTTCCCAGGCATTATTATCTAGTGAATCTTTACTCTGTGACCTGTAGATAGGGACAAAGCAGAACATTGTATTTGGTAAAGAAAGATCAAGAAACTTTGATGATACCTCATTGTCTTTAGGATAAAATAAAAATATCTTGGCTTTTAAATTCCTTAGCTTGGCAAAGCCCTTCAAAATCTTTCTCCCACTTACTTTTCTGATCTTCCAATCAGCAAAATTAATCTTAATTATATCATTTCAATAATCAGTTACAGGCTAAGGAGAGATACTTTGGAGCAAGGAACAAAACTGCTATTAAAGGCCCTCAAATTATCCCATATAGACTTATTCTTGTTAGGCATAGGGAAAGGGAAGGTGTATGATGGAGGTAAGGAGTCTGTTCCCTCAGAATAGGGAATAGGACAAAAATGTTAGTGGTTTGAGAGATGGAAGGATAAGAGCAGGGACTCTAAGACTTCTTCCTATCCAATAGTTACCCAGACACCCTGAGTCTGACCACCTCATATCTTTTCCCTGATGTAGTATGATTCCAGCCTGAGATGTTAACCAAACCCCTAAGTTTTTCACATAGGATGCTTGCTATTTGCAGATATCTGATTGAATTTTCAGCAGCTGCTTAGCGGGTCATTTCATTTGTCAGGTAGACGCAGGTAATGAGAATTTATCAGCACCCGGTTCAGATTCACAGCCGATCCGTCACCCATGCATTTCTATAAATATTGCTCTTATTTACTCAGGATGCATTTTGAATTAGTAGGTTATTTTTTTTTCTCCTTTAACATATGCAGACTAAACAGCCAGACCAATGTTTATAACTCCATTCTCCTGAGTGCCAGCATGAAACCAGATAGCCAGGCTGCTGGTTCCTCAATTGACGTCAACAATGATAATTGCATTAATATTGAGGCTGTGCAGCTTGGTAGGAAATCCACTCAGGACCCCCCAGTGTGGGAATTGAATGCCATTGTTCTATAAAAAAAGAAAGCACCCTATAATTTCCATGAAAGCAGAAGGGCACCAAAATGATATTGTTTAGAAACTGCTCAAAGTAATAGCCACCATGTCAGCCACCTTGTCAGCTATCCTGTCAGCAATGGAATGCTGCAGGCAAAGAAAAGAAATAGGCTCTCTCCTCATCCAAGCAGGAAGACAATTAAAACATTTCAGTCTAAAAGGGATATGGGATTTTAGGAAGAAAAGCCACATAATACATTTCCGAAGTATAGGAAAGCAGCAGCATGGTATGACAGGCAGAACATTGAATTTGAAGTCAAGAATCTGAGTTTGAATTCATCTCAAACTTTTAACAATTGTGTGATCTCAAATAAGTCATTTTATTTCTTTACACCTCTTCACATACTCCAAAGGAAGCAGTTATACTCTATTATGTCTTTTCTCATGTAGTTGGAAATATGTAATCCCATGATTCCATTGTATAATTCTATGATGAGTGGATGTAGAGTTATATTTCTATTGTACTCTCCTCATAATAACTTTGTGAAATTTGGTTGGCAGATATTGGACCCATTTTACAGGTGAAAAAATTAAGGTTCAAAAAAATAAAGTGACTTAATCAAACTCCAACATCTATTGCATGACAGAAGTCATGCAATAGATGCTGGATTCAGACTTTGGTCTTTCAACTCTCAGTCTGGTTTTGAAAGAACAAAAGTGTAAAGTCATGGCCCCACCTTGTTTGTTTATTGATTCATTCAGTAGCAAATACTTATTGGATCCTATTGTTTATTCATTCATTGAGCAAATATCTATTCAATTCTAGTGTTGTCTTGAACAGTAGGCTTAAGAAAGATGCAAAAAGAAAATGAGAGAACAAATTTCTTCTCTCAAGGACTTCATAGTTTGTAGAGGTCATTGACTAGACATATACAGAGGTTTATTCATTCTAGATTAGAATATGATAGTATATAAGAGGACTATAAAATACTAGGAGATCAGAGAAGAGAGAATTCATTTTTTACTGGAAGGATTAGAAAAAGTTTTCCAGAGGAACAGGTACCATGAATTGGACCATGAATCATGGGAATGAAATGCTGGGACTTCACTAAATGCTGTTTAGGATCCAGAAATAAGAGAATGAAGAGTTCCTGGACCAATAGGGGAGAAAAGATATAGTTTCATGAACTGATAATAAATGTGTTAAAGAAACTTATGAACCAAATGAGTAAGAGGAAGAGTGTGTTGGACATGCTGAGAAGAAATCATTGAGGTCTTCAAGTGGCTTTTCAGGGACACAGAATGTAAATTCAGGATGAATAGCTGCTGTGAAGAGATTACAGAACTAACCAGATATGAAAATGCCAAATGAGCTGCAGTAGATTAAACCAATCCAATGATCAGGTAAAAACTTTGCTTGTTTTCATAAATTCTCAAAATTCATATAACTTCATTATTCAAGTAATGATAGACCTAGAAGATTACTTCTCAGGCATTTAAAAAAAAAATTTCACAGAGGAAAGTGGATCAGAGAGGGGAAGTGACTCATTCAGAGTCACACAGATACTAAATAGTAGATCCCAAAATCAAACTAGCATTTTCAGGTCTCAAATTGTATTCTGTCACTTCACTTATCTTTGGTAAGAACATAGTGCTAATGAGTCAAGAGAAAGAAATTCAGTTCAAACATAGTTCAGACATAAAATCATAAAATTTCAATGTTTGAAGAGAACTCAGAAGCATTTTAATCCAATCTCCTACATGAAGCATAGATCAAAAGATGATAGATATGGGGGAAAAAAAAAGGAAAGACAATATTTGGTGACTTCCAAGGAAGGGAAATCCATTACCTCCCAAGACTATACATTCCACATTTGCAAATGTAGAATGTTTTTCTTTAGTTGTATTAGAATTTTTTTTAGTTTATCTCTTTGGAACTGTCTACAATTACTCATTTTTTCTTTCCCAAAACCAAATAAAGCAACTCAAATTACTCTGTCACATCACCACCCTTCAAATACTTGATAACCACTATTATTTTTTCTACAACCCAAGTCTTTTCTTCTCCAGATTCAAAATTTCCAGTTCTGTCAACCAGTTATCTTATGGAATGGATTCAAGGCCCTTTCCCATTCTCATTCTCTTTTAATTGTTCTCCAGCTTATCAATGTCTTAGAAGCAGCTAAGTGGCACAATACATAAAGTGTTGGGCTTAGAGTCAAGAAGACTTGCGTTTAAATCTGAATGCAGACATTTGTTAGTTGTGTGTGATTTCTGCTTGGCTTGTTTTCCTCATTCTGTAAAATGGAGCTAACAATGACATTTATCTCACAAGGAAAAAATGAGAAAATATTTGTACAGTGTTTTGCAAACCTTAAATTCTATACAAATGTTAGCTTTTATTATTATTATTATCCTACTATTTTACAACAATCTGAAAAGCATAGGGCCAAACACAGATCCTTGGGGGCACTCTTCTCATATCCTATTTCCAAATTGATATTGAACTCTTAATGACTCTTCCTTGATTCTTGACATTCTACCACATCTGAATTTATCTAATTGGACTATAGTCTACCTCACAATTCTTTGAATTTTCCACAAAAAGAGCATATGATACTTTATTAAAGATCTTGCTAAAATACCATATAAACTATATCTGCAGCACCCTTCCTCCCTTATTAATTGAGTAAATCTTTCAAACAAGGAAATTAAGTTCATCTGGCATGACCTGTTTTTACTTAACCCATGCTCACTTTTTGCAATCATAATTTCCTCTTCTACAAGTTCACTAATCATTTCTATTATAATATGTTGAAGAGTTTTGCCAAAAATTCAAGTCAAGTTTGCTTCCTGCTCTTGGCAGACTATTCTTTGGTCTTTTTTTTTAATTGGAACATTTGCTCTCCTTAAATTCACTGGCACCTCTCCAGTTCTCCACAATCTTTCCAATATAATTGACAATGAATCCATACTTACATCTACTACTTCTTTTATTACCTACAGGTATAGTGCATTTGTATGTGGGGATTTGAACTGATTAGGGGCAGTGAAATGCCCTATTACTTACTTATTCATATTGACCTTCAGCCACCTATTACTAATTTTTCTTTTCCTTCTGTTCAATAAGTCAAGTCAATAAGCAGTTATTAAATACTTAATATATGCCAGTAACTGTGCTAAGGGCAAGGATACTAAGAAATGCAAATATCATTCTCCTTAACTGAGAAACCAGAAGCACAATATGTTTAAAGCTTATGTTCAACTACACATGCCTTTCTTTCCTTTTCCGAACTTTAGGAAATAGTAGGTCATTCTCTATCAATATTCCTATCATTTCCATACCAACAATCACACATTTCCTGCTACTGAGAATCATATCTAAAATAGAATTTCCCACTGTTCATTCATCTAATTTTTGAAATTCTTTCTCCCCAAATCCAGGATGCATGATAAACTAACATACTTCTTTTTTTTTTTTTCCCCCAATTTAAAAAGAAAAGCAAGGAGGCTAGAGTCACTTGATTAAACAGTATGGGAGAGACGTAAAATGAAAGAAGTTTGGAAGGGTAGGAGGGAGCCAGATTATGATGGACTTTAAAAACCAAAGTGAACATCTTGTAATTTAGTCTTGGAGGTAATAGGGAGCCAATAGAGTTTACTGAATAAAAGGGTGACAGGGATCTGCTATTCAGGAAGTAACACAATGTTTTGCCCTTAGATTATGGGCTAGATGCATATTTTCCTTGGCAGGGAACTCTTTGATAAAGAAACTCCGTCCAGCAATACAGATCCTGTATCTCCTCTATATGTTAAAATCTTGACAGTCTCTAGAGCAGAACTAAAAAGAAACTTTTCCAAATGACCAGTCATATGACCAATCATATGATTCATATGTGCCAGAGATAAGATTTAAGTATAGGTCTTCCTGCCTTCATGGCCAGGTGTCTATCCACTATGTCATGAGGCCCTTAATAATTGTCTGTTGAATTGAATTTATGGATGGATGGGTGAATAAATGAATGGATAATTTCAATCCCTACTGAACCACTTTTGCCTTATTCCAGGGACTATATAAATACTAACCAATAAATTAGCATAAAATTGAACTATATCTATAACATTGCCCATTAAATGAATCCACAGCAGAAGCAGCAGTGGCACAAATAAGGACCTGTCATTCTCGACTCTGTTACAAGTACTATGTCAGTACCAAAGAAAGCCCCAGGCTCCCTAGCTAAATGAATTGTTGCTAATTCACTTTGTAATGACACTGAGACAAATCTGATCATGTTCCCACCAGTCACAGACCTTGATTTGATCTAGATCTTGAGCAAGGTATCACCACCCACAAAATACACGTACACAGTCTATCTGGAAAGGACCAATATAAAGGAAGTTTGAACTTTAGTTCATACCTCAAAGATGGAAAAACCGAAATTACCATACTTCCTCAGGGAAAAAACTTTGTTAGCATTTGGTCTGCACTAATCATAAACTTATTTATATATTATTTTTCAAATATCAGATTACTTTATTTATTGTCTCTCCACCTAATTCTAAGGTCCTTGAAAGCAGGGTAACATATAATGTGACTTTTTTGCATAATCAAATGACACAAAAATTCAGGAAAGAAAACAAGGTAGTGAAATATATATTATATATATATATATATATATATATATATATATATGTGTGTGTGTGTGTGTGTGTGTGTGTGTGTGTGTGTGTGTGTGTATGTGTGTGTGTGTGTGTGTGTGTGTGTGTGTGTGTGTGTACAGGCTTGTAGGATCAATGACAATGCTGGACCCAGAGGTGCTAGTACAAATACCACATTCTCTCCTTATCTGAGGCTAATCAAACCTTTATCATCTCCACCTGGATAACAATGATCTCTTATTCTATTAAGTTTTTATTGTTATTTTAAATCATGTTTTTTCTGGTACTTTGTTCTTTATCATACTTGTCCCAATCTCAATCCTCCTTTTAGATTGTAAATTTCTTGAGATCAGGAACTTGGTTATTTTTCATTTTTGTTTCCCTCTCCCCCCAAGATCTTTCAAGCAATTAGGCCATTAACAATCCTTTATTAAGTGCCTATTATGGGGCAAATTCAGTGGTGAGTTCTGAAACTACCAAAAAAAAGATAAAAATTAATCTGTGCTCTTGAGTTCACATTCTATTGGGGAGATTTCATTGAGAGTGAAAAACTATATAAAACAAGAAACATGTGGTATATATTGAACATAATCAAAAAAAGTAAAGGCATTAGAATTAAAATGAATACAGGTAGGCTTCCTACAGAAGGATAGATTTTAAGAGGGATTTGAAAGATGTCAGAAAAGTAAGGAGGGGGAGATGAGGAAAAATAGCATTCCAGGTATGGGAATTAGTTAGAGAAAATATCCAGTCAGTTGATGAAGTGTTTTGTGAAAGGAATAACAAGAAGGTCAGTGTCACTTGATTCCAGAGTACGTGAAGTTTAACATAAAAGACACTTAAAAGACTTTGAATCTAATTTAATGTTTAAAACTTAATATGATCTTAGATTGCATTAACATAAATTCAGGACAAGGCAAGTTTTACTCCTTCTTTACTGGTGACTTGTTCAGACTACATTAGAAATATCACTTACAACTAAAATTGTCAATCTCAGAAAAGGTATCAACAGCATATAATATTCTATGAGAAAGGTGACATTTAATGAACAATTTGAAACCACACCACATGATAATCAATTTAAACAACTGAAAGTTTAGCTTGATTAAAAAAAAAATAAGGTAATCAATAGGTTCCATCAGTCAACCAACATTTAAGTGTTGGCTATGTGTGATGAAGTGTGTTAAGTGGAGCAAGTACCACTATACCCTCAAGAAGATTACAATATAATGATGATGGTGGGAGTAGTGATGATGTTGTTGGTGGTGGTAGTGGGGAGCATAGATAAATCAGAACAGATTAAATATAGAATACTTGCAAGTACCCTAAGATAATGGCACTAGAATTTAGGAAGACCAGGAGAGTCCTCTTAGAGGAAATTTATTTTGGGTTGAGTCTTTAAAGAAGTTAGGTATTCTAAGGTTTGGACACTGAGAGGAAGAACATTTTAGGCATGGTCAACAGTCAATCAATAAGCATTTATTAGGAAGTTTCTATATCCAAATAAACTCTGGTTATCCAAATAAAAGGAAAAAAGAAAAACAATGTCAAGGAATTTACATTATAATAAATTTAGAAAGACAACTCATAAATAGAAACTGAAAAGCAGGAGTAAAGGACTTGGAGAAGGGAAAATAGTGGAATAGTCCAAAGAGTAAGGAGCAGGTCCAGAAAAGAGTGAAAGATTGATTATAGCTAGCCTGAGAGTTATTTAAAAATGAAGATTCCGGGAGTAATAGTCAATGTAAAGCCAGAGACTAAGAAGTGGAGTGGTATGTTCAAGAAACAACAACAAAAACAACAAAAAACAAAAGATCTGAGCTATAGAGTGTATGGAGGGGAGTTAAATATAACCATGGGAAAAATATAGGAAGTAGCCAGGAAGGCTATTTTCATGTATAGAAGAAAAATTTCATGCATTTTCCTTTGTCACAAAGGATAGAACTACAACCATTGCTAGAAGTTGAAGAAAAAATTTTCATTTTGATATAAAACTTCCTATAATTTAAACTTTGAAAACCTAGAATTGACATTCTCCATCACAAGCAAGAGGTTTCCAGTTGCTCCTTATATTTGTATAAAAGGGGAATCCCCATTCAATTATGGCTGCCAGATGGCCAATGAAATTTTTTTCTGCATCTGGGATTTTGATCTCCTAACATGGGAGAAAGGGAGAAATTGAATAAACTATCTATGATCAGACAAGATGTTTGTAAATAGAAGAGCAAATCCTTTTTGGGGCTCAAAACCCAATATTCTTTTCACTTTATGCAAGTTGTCTAAAAATATCATATGTAACTGTTAATAAGATTATAGGTGAAAAGGAAAAAAAAAAGAAGGCAGAAGAATAAAAGGAACAGGAAAAAATGTAAGAAAGTAAGAGAATGGAAAAAATGTGGAGGGGAGAAATAGAATGAAAATTATTGATATCTGATCCTACCTAACTATTCATGGATTTAGTATCTGATTTTAATGATTTCAGTGCAAGCAAAGACAAGGAAGACCTAGAATGATCCATGCTATTGACTAATTTGTTTTGACTCTTGTTTGGTAGAATGGGCTTCTTAATTTAAAACCTCAAATGCAAAGCACTTTTTCAGGAGCAGAATGACTGAGGGTGCTCCAATTACCCCTTAGAAAAATCAATGTATTTGCTAATTGACCTTTCTGTTGGAAATTTTTCCCCCAAGAATATTTCACTCAAATGTACTTTTCTCTGGTTTCAAGCCATTGGTTTTTGTTTTCCCACCCACTAATCACCTTAAATAATTCCTCCCCTTCTTCTATAGTGTTCTGTTTCTAGTATTTATATGAAGTGATCACATTTCCCACCTCTTGTCATCATTTCTGCAGGCTGAGTGTATGAAGTTCCTTTAATAATTTCTCTCCATAGGTCATAAGCTCTAATCCTTTTATCATTTCTGGATTCTTCCCAATTTATCAATGTCTCCTTTTGGAGCAAGCTTTCTGAATGCTGTGAGAAACACAGGCCTTATTTTGGAGCAAGGAGATAAAAAGTGATAACTCCTGAGACAAGAGTAGTTCAAATACACATTTAAGGATTTATATGCATATATTAAGCCAATTTATCCCAGAGTCTAGACTAGTTTAACAGCTGAATTCTCTTCAGGACCCCAGGGAAGGTGAGAAAAAAGTTCCTGGTTTATTCAAACAATTGAAGTAGTAGTTGTTTGGGAAGAGGTGAGTTGGGTGTTAGTGGGTGAGTGGGTGTGAAATGGGGACTGAATAGGGAGTTAAATTTTTTAATGAGACCAGGTGAAGTTTTCTCAAAAAGTCTAAAACAGAGTAAATTCAATCTTAGGCCTAAGTCATGTGACCCCTATTCCCACAGTCTCCAAGTTAAAGAAAGTCACATCATCTAGACCCACAGGAAGCAGACAACATTGGTGGCCATTGGTCCATGATGGCTACTTCCTTTTAAGTCTATCCTATGCAAAGGCTCGGGTCTTTTGCTATTTAACAGTTTTCCTGTTTCTGATTTGTCAGGTAGAGCACATGTTGAGAGCTGAGATGACTCCTGGGTGTGCTTGGGCCTCTCCCCGATGGGACTAAATAAATGCTTTCTCTTTGTAGCTGATAAGCTAATTTGGGGAAGAGGTCTAGCACCTATCCCACACAATTAAAAAAAATATATTTATAATGAGTAATTTAACTGAGAGAACAAACCAGTACATAGCTGGTTGTTTGGTTTCAATTGCTTTCTTTTTCCCAAATGAAGTTACCTGTGTAGACAATCTTTGGTCAAAATTCACATTTCTGAATAGTTTCAAAAGCTTAATCTAAATAGCTTAATAGCTTTGAAGCTATAAAGAAGTGTATTAGAATTTTAGAGTAAGAAAGATTTTGCTTTACTATTTTATCAGGATTCCTTTCAGAATGCAATCTTTCTTGTATTCAGATTATAAAATGTCAAATAAACTTAGAGTTAGAATACAACATTGTGAGAAATGGATGGGCATTTATTTGATTTCCATAGTTATAAAAATTAAACTGGAGAAATGAAATTTAAATTAGAAAACTTAAACCATAGGGTGGTGGGGCAGGAGAGGTTACCTTCTCCAAAAGGGTGTAATAAGCGTCTTATGGGCAGGCACTGGGTTTTGTAATCAGTGACGGGGCCTGAGATTTGAAAATAATCTTTTTTAGCTTTCCTCTGCTATCTTTCCCATTCTAAAATGGAAGTTCCTTGGGGACAGAGACCAGATGGAGGGGGAAATGCCCTACTAGGTAAATTATTTGATAGCTTCAGGCTTTCTTACTTCATTTTTACTCCAGCCTATGAGGAAACAAGCCAGGATTTGGGGAGGAGAGTTCCAATTAGGGAATTAAGAAAAAGGACTGTCCTTTGGGTGTTTGTCTCTCTCTGAAATCAGGCTTTGTGTGTCAGAGACTACACACTTTCTTACAAGAAAAAATGAACTTTTTCTTGTTTTTATACTCAAAACTTCTTACTGTTTTAGTGGTCACTATTGTTCCACAGACTATCAAGGTCACCTTATGTAATGTGTATTCAAATAAAAACCATCTTTTCAATATCATTGATGAGTGAAGGGAAAAAAATCAACCTCCTCTTAATAAATAGATAGTCTAGCTGTATATTTCTGCTTCTTCCCAACTTCTACCTATTAGTTCTATTTCTGTCCTATGGGAACAAGTAGTAAAAGCTTAATCCCTTTCCCACATAACAGTCCTTTAAATACTTGAAAATTGCTATCATTTCTCCATTCTCCCTCCCCTCCTACAACACACACACACACACACACACACACACACACACACACACACACACACACACACACTTTGGGAAACTTTAGTCTTCAACAGGTCTCAGTTTCACTGGAGCCACATCTATTCAGTGATTAAGGATAGGTACCAATTAAGGCAAAGAAAATCCTCTTTCATTTAATTAAAAAAACTAAACAAATAAATCTGAGAGGGTAAGATCCTTAGGGTCTCTGGCCAAAGCAGAAATGATTGCTATTTAAATACATTCAATCTGAGTCTACCAGAACCCAATGACTAAATAGGGCTTCCCCTAGGATCTATAGGGTGACCAATTGATTTTGGTTTAAGGTCTGATTCTTAAGAGAGAAATCTAACCAGTAAATCTCAAGATGTCTTGGAAGGGTTCAGTGGTACAAAAGAAAAGAAAAAAAAATATTTTAAGATCATTGTGGATATAAGGAGGAAAGGGAAGGAAGGAAATGAGAGAGGGAGAGAAAGAAGGAAGGAAGGAAGGAAGGAAGGAAGGAAGGAAGGAAGGAAGGAAGGAAGGAAGGAAGGAAGGAAGGAAGGAAGGAAGGAAGGAAGGAAGGAAGGAAGGAAGGAAGGAAGGAAGGAAGGAAGGAAGGAAGGAAGGAAGGAGGGAGGGAAGGAGGGAGGGAAGGAAGGAAGAAGGAAGGAAAATCATTCTATAGGCCACCTTTGTGGTGGCTGGGGGCTGAAGCATAAGCCCTCTGACTCAGAGAGATTCATTCCATCTTCGTCAACCTTGTGGTGTCTGCCTTATCCTCCTGCACTTCCTCCACTGAAACCAAGACTCCTGAAGGCCTCTAAGAAAGCTAACTGGACCTCAGGCAAGGAGACAATAAAGAATTTGGACTTTAGTCTTTAACACCTGGCTATTCTCCGATGATTAATTTGCTAAAAAGAAGGCTGCTCCCAAGACCTCCAGAAAACCAAACAAGAACATATATTAAGTCCTGATTTTAGCTTTTCTAATTTCATATTAAAAATATAACAACTAGTTCGCTTGAGCCTGATAGAATTGGCTCCAGCTTGCCTCTACTTCTTCTTGATCTTATTTTGACCCCTCTGACAGAGTAGTGTTTTTGTTTTGTTTTTTTTTCTTCAGGTACCCAGTGACCTCATTCTAATCTCTGGCTAGTCAAATCCTTTCCTAGGCATGCCCTCAGAAGAAGTAACCATCTTGTGAAATTCCATCTTTCCAAAAGTCAAAAGGAAAGAAAGGGGTAGACAAAAATAAAAAGAAAGCAAGGATCTGGAAGTAGCTTTCACAACTTTCCAATCTTTTAATGGGAAGGGTCAAAGGGGATGTTCCCAGGGATGTTCTAGCATCAGAGTACTATTCAATGTAATGATAGTCAATTGGTGTGAGGATGTATTCACTCACAGATTTTTGCTTTCATTCTGTCTCTAACTCTGCCAAGCATCAATGTGGCTTCCTATAAAATTGTCCAGCTATTGAACTTCTATTCTTCAAAAAACTCAGTGATGGAGTGAAGTTTAAGGGGAAAAATAAGTTTGGTGAAGCAATTTGCACTGTGGTACAATTCATTTTAATTGTCCCTAAAGCTTAGACTTTCTAAAACAGATTTCTAAAAAAAAATCACACTTTGAATAAAATTATAAGCTATATAATGTTTAAAGAATTTCAGGCCTATTGAAAATAACATTTAGGTCAGATAGTCTCTCCCCATTCTTTTATTTATATTATACAGAAACTATTTATATGAAGAATAGATTCCCTGTAAGTATATGTTAATATGAAAAGGAGTCAATTGTCTTATTCACTATAATCTATACAGGTGAAAGCAAAAAAGGTAAAACTGCCCAAACAAGAGTGTGCCCTAAGAACAGAACTGAACAAAACTGTTCTGTAATAGCTTCATTAAAAAAAAAAAAACACTATGAAATTATGGGGGAAAGAATACTGTATCCATATATGGCTTTCCTATTTCCCTCCTTGAGTCTCCTTTTTCTTTTTATTCAATCCAAGAAAGGAAAATTGTCCTTTAGTTGACAGTATATTGCCTTACCCCCAAAGGCTCCCATCATCTTCCTAAAGTCAGTGTTTAGGTGTTCTGTAGCATGATATTTACAGACTAAAGAGGGATGACATTTCCAGAATAAAGACGCCCCAGTCCACAATAAGATTGACTGTCTGGGAGTTCCCTTTACTTAGGAGTCACTATTTGTTTTTCAGATTTCCTTATTCTATGCCCCTCACTAGGTTTTTCCTTCAAAAATGGTATTTCCTTCTTGAAGGATTCTTTGGACTGTCCTTAAAAAGTTCAGACAACTCAGCGAGAGGGGCAAGTGATTTCTATATAGTGTGATATAAGGGACAGCAATTGAATTACAGGTATTATAAGATTTAAAGGTAGTTTGGTGTTAGGGTCATCTAGTTCAAACCTCTCATTTTACAGATGAACAAACTTGCTCAAAGGGTCAAAACATTTTGCATATTAAATAATAAATTATTTAAAGGGCCCATATATATGTATATATACACACAAAAAATTTTTTTTAGAAAAGTTCTTTTAGAGAAATCTAGAAACTATTGGGGAATGAATGAATAAATAGTGATATGTGGATGGACTGGAATATTATTGAACCAAAAGAAATGATGAAATAGAAACTTCCAGAGGAAATAAAAAAAAAGAGCTCTGTGATCTGATGCAGAATGAAGAGATCAGAACTAGGAGAACAATTTATACACTGGCAAAAACATTGTGGGATAAAACATTGAAAGACCTTTGAACTCTGATCTAATACAATAAGATATATTAAGATCAGAAGAAAGAAGATGAAGTATTCCACTCACTTCTTGATAGAGGTAATATATTTAAACTTAAAATATTAATGGAATTTAGGGTTATGGACAACATGGATATTTCTTTTACTGGTTTATGTATAGTTATAATGAAGATTTTATTATTTCGTTTCTGAATATTGTTCAATATTAGGAAACAGTGAAAGGAAAAGGCAATAAATGTTTATGAAATATATGACTAAATAAAAATTATGAAAGGAAAACTATATTATGCATATGTACATTTGTGCATGTGCATATACATATATGTACATATATATATGTATATATATATATATATATATATTAAATAATACACATTTTTAAAGAATAGGGCATGTTTCTTTTTTTTTGTCTCTTTAGCACCTAACAGTGCTTATTAGGTAGGTTCTTAATAAATGCTTATTGCTAAATAATTGACTTATTATTCAAGATTATATATATGTAATAAGTGACAGCCATGAGATTAGAACATGGGTTTCTGTTACAAGAAATAATGAGCTTGATAGTCTTAGAAAAACATGAATAGATGTACAAAATAAAGGAGTGAAATGAGTAGAACCAAAAGAATATCTTAATAGAAATATTATTTTAAGAACAACTTTGGGAAACTAGGTCATTTTAACTATTATAAATAACATGATTAATTACAAAGGACCTGTGAAGAAAGATGCTCTTTGAATTCATAGAAAGAACTGATAAAGTATATAGAGAATGATTTTACAAACACACAAATATACACAATTTATGTCTAATAGAATGAAAAAGGGATAAAAGAAAAAGTTTTTATATTTTTTCTATTCTACTAGGTTATGGCAATACTTGTTTTATTTCGTAAGTTCAGAATTAAATAAGTTTCATTTAAAAATTCAAATTTCAGGAGTAAGGTTAATATAATAAAGTAATGGAAAGAGCACTTGATAAAGTCAGAAAACATAGGTTTGAGTTTCAGTTCCGCCACTTACTAGATGTATATTTTTTATTAATTTTTATAATTATAACATTTTTGACAGTACATATGCATAGATTTTTTTTTTTACAATATTATCCCTTGTACTCCCTTCTGTTCCGAATTTTTCCCCTTCTTCCCTCTAGCCCCTCCCCTAGATGGCAGGCATTCCCATACATATTAAATATCTTATAGTATATCCTAGGTACAATATATATGTGCATAACTGAATTTTGTTGTTGTTGTTGTTGCATTTGGAAGGTAAAAATAATCTGGGAAGAAAAACAAAAAACAATGCTCACAGTTTACACTCATTTCCCAGTGTCCCTTTTCTGGGTGTAGCTGATTCTGTCCATCATTGATCAATTGGAATTAGATTAGCTCTTCTCTATGTTGAAGATATCCACTTCCGTCAGAATATATCCTCATACAGTATCACCGTTGAAGTGTATAATGATCTAGTTCTGCTCGTTTCACACAGCATCAGTTGATGTAAGTCTCTCCAAGCCTCTCTGTATTCCTCCTGTTGGTCATTTCTTACAGAACAATAATATTCCATAACATTCATATACCATAATTTACCCAACCATTCTCCAATTGATGGACATCCATTCATTTTCTAGTTTCTAGCCAGTACAAAAAGGGCTGCCACAAACATTTTGGCCCATACAGGTCCCTTTCCCTTCTTTAGTATTTCCATGGGATATAAGCCCAGTAGTAGCACTGCTGGGTCAAAGGGTATGCACATTTTGATGACCTTTTGGGCATAATTCCAGATTGCTCTCCAGAATGGTTGGATTCTTTCACAACTCCACCAACAATGCATCAGTGACCCAGTTTTCCCACAGCCCCTCCAACATTCACCATTATTTGTTCCTGTCATCTTAGCCAATCTGACAGGTGTGTAATGATATCTCAGAGTTGTCTTAATTTGCATTTCTTTGATCAATAGTGATTTGGAACACTCTTTCATGTGAGTGGAAATAGTTTTAATTTCATCATCTGAAAATTGTCTGTTCATATCCTTTGACCATTTATCAATTGGAGAATGGCTTGATTTCTTATAAATTAAAGTCAATTTTCTGTCAGTAAACATCTTATGTAATGGCAATATACTAGAACTTTTCCCTGTAAGATCAGGAGTGAAACAAGGTTGCCCACTATCACCATTACTATTCAATATTGTACTAGAAATGCTAGCTTCGACAATAAGAGCTGAGAAAGAGATTCAAGGAATTAGAGTAGGAAATGAGGAAATCAAACTATCACTCTTTGCAGATGACATGATGGTATACTTAGAGAACCCCGAAGACTCTGCTAAAAAGCTATTAGAAATAATTCAGAACTTTAGCAAAGTTGCAGGATACAAAATAAATCCACATAAATCCTCAGCATTTTTATACATTACCAACACAATCCAAGAGCAAGAGATACAAAGAGAATTTCCATTCAAAATAACTGTCGATAGTATAAAATATTTGGGAATATATCTACCAAAGGAAAGTCAGGAGTTATTTATTGGCATAAAGTTGAGCAAAGTAGCTCCTAACTATTGTTCTAATTTCCTCTTCATTAGTGGTGAGTACTCCCTTTTCATTTTCAAGACTAACAATTTGCTTTTTCTCTTTCCTTTTTGTAATCAGGTTTACTAAGGGTTTGTCTATTTTGTTGGCTTTTTTATAGAACCAACTCTTAGTTTTATTAATTAATTCAATAGTTTTTTTAACTTTCAATTTTATTAATCTCACCTTTTTATTTTTAGAATTTCAAGTTTCGTGTTTATCTGGGGGTTTTTAATTTGTTCCTTTTCTAGCAATTTTAGTTGTAAACCCAATTTGTTGATCCTGTCTTTCTCTATTTCATGCAAGTAGGCCTCTAGAGATATAAAACTTCCCCTTATTACTGCTTTGGCTGTATCCTACACATTTTGGTATGATATCTCATTATTGTCATTTTCTTGGGTGAAGTTATTAATTATGTCTATGGTTTGCTTTTTACCCAATCATTCTTTAGTATAAGATTATTTAATTTCCAATTATTTTTTGGTCTATTTTCCCCTGGCTTTTTATTAAATGTAATTTTAATTGCATTGTGGTCTGAAAAGGAAGCATTTACTATTTCTGCCTTACTGCATTTGATTTTGAGGTTTTTATGTCCTAGTATATGATCAATTTTTATATAGGTTCCATGAACTGCTGAGAAGAAAGTGTACTCCTTTCTGTCTTTATTTAGATTTCGCCAAAGATCTATCATATCAAACTTTTCTAGTATTCTATTTACCTCTTTGACTTCTTTCTAATTTATTTTGTGGTTTGATTTATCTAATTCTGAGAGTGCAAGGTTGAGATCTCTCACTATTATAGTTTTGCTGTCTATTTCTTGCAGCTCTCTTAATTTCTCTGTTAAGAATTTAGATGCTGCACCACTTGGTGTGTATATGTTTAATATTGATACTGCTTCATTATTGATGCTACCCTTTAGCAGGATATAATGTCCTTCCTTATCTCTTTTAATTAGATCAATTTTTGTTTTTGCTTGATCTGAGATGAGGATGGCTACCCCTGCTTTTTTGGCTTTACCTGAAGCATAGTAGATTCTGCTCCAACCTTTTACTTTTAGTTTGAATGCATCACCCAGTTTCAGGTGTGTTTCCTGTAAACAACATATAGTAGGATTCTGGCTTTTAATCCAGTCTGGTAACTCTTTCCTCTTTATGAGGGAGTTTACCCCATTCACATTGACGGTTAGAATGACTAATTCTATATTGCTTGCCATCCTGTTAACCCCTGCTTATGCTTTTCTTCTTTCCTTCCCTCTTACCCCCCTACCCAGTATTAAACTTGTGAACATTACTTGCTTTTCACAACCCTCCCTTTTTAGTATCCCTCCCCCATGTTAAAGTTCCTCCCCTTATTTTACCCCTTTTCCTCTCAATTTCTGTATTCCCTTCTCCTTAACTTACTCCTTCCCTCCCACTTTTCAATGAAGTGGAAGAAATTTCACCATAAATCAAATATGTCTATTGATACACACTATGTTCATCCCCCTCCTTTCTTTCTCTCAGATATAATAGGTTATCTTTGCCTCTTCATGAGATGTAATACCACCACTTTACACTTTTTTATGATATAATTTCCTTTCCTCCTCTAGTTTCTAGGACAAATTATACATGTGTTCTTTACATATCTTTATGTCAGAAATATATTTCTCAAGATTTCTTTTTACCGATGACATGATGGTATACTTAGAGAACCCCAAAGACTCTGCTAAAAAGCTATTAGAAATAATTCAGAATTTTAGCAAAGTCGCAGGATACAAAATAAATCCACATAAATCCTCAGGATTTTTATACATTACCAACACAATCCAACAGCAAGAGATACAAAGAGAAATTCCATTCAAAATAACAGTCGATAGTATCAAATATTTGGGAATATATCTACCAAAGGAGAGTCAGGAATTATATGAGCAAAATTACAAAACACTTGCCACAAAAATAAAATCAGATTTAAATAATTGGAAAGACATTCAGTGTTCTTGGATAGGCCGAGCGAATATAATAAAGATGACAATACTCCCCAAACTAATCTATTTATTTAGTGCTATACCAATCAGACTCCCAAGAAACTATTTTAATGACCTAGAAAAAATAACAACAAAATTCATATGGAAGAATAAAAGGTCGAGAATTGCAAGGGAACTAATGAAAAAAAAGTCAGAGGAAGGTGGTCTAAGTGTACCTGATTTAAAGCTATATTATAAAGCAACAGTCACCAAAACCATTTGGTATTGGCTAAGAAATAGACTAGTTGATCAGTGGCATAGGTTAGGTTCACAGGACAAGATAGTGAATAAAAATAGCAATCTAATCTTTGACAAACCCAAAGATCCCAAATTTTGGGATAAGAATTCATTATTTAACAAAAACTGCTGGGAAAACTGGAAATTAGTATGGCAGAAACTAGGCATGGACCCACATTTAACACCACATACTAAGATTAGATCAAAATGGGTCCAAGATTTAGGCATAAAGAACGAAATCATAAATAAATTGGAGGAACATGGGATGGTTTACCTCTCAGACTTGTGGAGGAGGAAGGAGTTTGTGTCCAAGGGAGAACTAGAGACCATTATTGATCACAAAATAGAACATTTTGATTACACCAAATTAAAAAGTTTCTGCACAAACAAAACTAATGCAAACAAGATTAGAAGGGAAGTAACAAATTGGGAAAAAATTTTTACAGTTAAAGGTTCTGATAAAGGCCTCATCTCCAAAATATACAGAGAATTGACTTTAATTTATAAGAAATCAAGCCATTCTCCAATTGATAAATGGTCAAAGGATATGAACAGACAATTTTCAGATGATGAAATTAAAACTATTTCCACTCATATGAAAGAGTGTTCCAAATCACTATTGATCAGAGAAATGCAAATTAAGACAACTCTGAGGTATCATTACACACCTGTCAGATTGGCTAAAATGACAGGAACAAATAACGATGAATGTTGGAGGGGCTGTGGGAAAACTGGGACACTGATGCATTGTTGGTGGAGTTGTGAAAGAATCCAACCATTCTGGAGAGCAATCTGGAATTATGCCCAAAAAGTTATCAAAATGTGCATACCCTTTGACCCAGCCATACTACTACTGGGCTTATACCCCAAGGAACTACTAGAGAAGGGAAAGGGTCCTGTATGTGCCAAAATGTTTGTGGCGGCCCTTTTCATAGTGGCTAGAAGCTGGAAGATGAATGGATGTCCATCAATTGGAGAATGGTTGGGTAAACTATGGTATATGAATGTTATGGAATATTACTGTTCTATAAGAAATGACCAACAGGAGAAATACAGAGAGGCTTGGAGAGACTTACATCAACTGATGCTGAGTGAAACGAGCAGAACCAGAAGATCATTATACACTTCAACAATGATACTGTACGAGGATGTATGCTGATGGAAGTGGATTTCTTCAACATAGAGAAGAGCTAATCCAATTCCAATTGATTAATGATGGACAGAACCAGCTACATCCAGAAAAGGACTGAGAAATGAATGTAAACTGTTATTTTTACCTTCTGAATCCAATTCTTCCTGTGCAACAAAAAATTCGGTTCTACACACATATATTGTATCTAAATTATACTGTAATATATTTAACATATATAAGACTGCTTGCCATCAGGGGGAGGGGGTTGGGGGAGGAAGGGAAAAAATCTGAATAGAAGTAAGTGCAAGGGATAATGTTGTAAAAAATTACCCATGCATATGTACAGTCAAAAAATGTTATAATTATAAAATAAAATAAAAAATTAAAAAAAAAAAAAAAAAAGATTTCTTTTTACCTTTTTAGAAATCTCTTGAGTTCTGTATTTGAAGATTAAACATTTTGTGTAGGTCTGGTTTTTTCATCAAGAATAGATGGAATTCATTTATTTTGTTAAATGTCCATCTTCTTCCCTGGAAAATGATGCTCATTTTTGCTGGGTAAGTTATTCTTGGCTGCATACCAAGTTACTTAGCCTTTTGGAATATCATGTTCCAGACCCTTCGTTCTTTTAATGTGGACACTGCCAGATCCTGGGTTATCCTTATTGTGGCGCCTCCATATCTGAATTGCTTTTTTCTAGCAGCTTCCAGTATTTTTTCCTTCGTCTGATGGTTCTTGAACTTGGCCACTATATTTCTTGGCGTTTTGATTTTAGGGTCCCTTTCAGTAGGTGATTGATGAATTTTTTCAATGTCTATTTTACCCTCTGTTTCCAAAATGTCTGGGCAGTTCTCTTTGATAATTTCCTGGAAAATAGTGTCCAGGCTCTTTTTTTTTTTTTTCCCCTCACATTTTTCAGGGAGTCTGATTATTCTCAAATTGTCTCTCCTGGATCTGTTTTCCAGGTCTGTTGTCTTTCCAATAAGGTACTTGACATTCTTTTCAATTGTTTCATTTTTCTGGTTTTGCTTGACTACTTCTCCTTGAGTCATTCATTTCTACTTGTTTGAGTCTAATTTTCAATGATGTATTTTCTTCACTCACGTTTTTTTTTTTAATTTTTTTGCAATTGTCCAATTGAGTTTTTAAGTGAGTTTTTTTCTTCTATGTAATTTTTTTCCTTTTCATCCATTTTATTTTTTAGAGAGCTGTTTTCTTTTTCCAACTCACTAATTTTATTTCTCAATGATTTGTTTTCTTTATCCACTGTCTTTAAATGCATGGGATAACTTCTACAGACTTTCTTCCAAGCTTCCCTTTCCTTTTCCCATTTCTCTTCTAGCTCTCTTGTGAGAGGCTTTTTGATTTCCTCTATGAGAGTTTTGTGTATTGAGGAGCAGATTATATCCCCCTTAGGGGATTCCTCTGGGGACAGTCTGTTTTTAGTGTCCTCAGTATTTGAAGTCTTCTCTCTCTCCATACAGAAGCTGTCAATGGTTAGAGCCCTTTTATATTTTTTGTTCATTTTGTCAGAGCCAATTGAAGGAAACAATTGGTCTGTTTTTGGGGGGATGGGGCTGGTAGTGTTAATGGGCTTCCTCTACAGACTGGGGGGGAGGGCAGCGGAAAGCCATTAACAGGACAGTGATGGCTGTACTGCGTCTGGGCTCTGAGGCTCTGAGAACGTGCTGAGTCACCCTGGGTGGGGATGGGGATGGCCAGTCCTGAGAGATGCTAGCTTTCCGGGGTTTTATTCTTTACCTCCGGTGTTTACACCTTCTCCGCTGCTCCTGGCTTGCTGCCAAGATGGAGTATCCACACTGGGGTAAAAGTCTTTTGGCAGAAATGGAAGAGATTGCACCCATCCCCCCTCTGGTCCAAGTTGTGTGAGCTGCCTGTCCCTCAGTCTGTGCCCAGTCTGTTTGACCCTCCCCCGAGCAAACACAGACCTTCTCTGGTGAATTTCAAGGATGTCTTCTGTTGGTGATTATTTGTGAGTTTCTTTTCCGGTCAAGCATTAATTTTGAGGCTTGACATGAAGTAAGTCCTGAGAGAAAACCCGGAGCTCAAGCAGCTGTCTGCCTCCACGCCACCATCTTGGCCAGTAGTGTAGCTGTATGATATTTGACAGATCTTTTCTCCAGGTCTCAGTTTTCAAATCTATAAAAATGGTGTTGCATGATGTTTAAAGTCTCTTCCAGATTTAACATATTATGATAGAATTTGCATTCTGATTCAATGTATTTTTGTAATGCTTTATGTTCCATTATGTTGAACAGGACATGTTTCCTTAATGTCTTAGGATAAGTATAAAGTAAAATCATAAGAGATCAAAGTTACCTTAGGAGACAATTGTTTACTATAACTTCATAATAGAAATGTGCTGGTAAATGTCTAAGAATATAATTTCAAAGACAAATGTATGTCACACATTATTAAGCTTAATTTTGATTATTAACATTTTCTCTCATTTTCTTAAATTTAGACAATTAATAAAGCAACAAATGAAGTCTTGATTTGTAGCACTGCTAATTTATGATAAAAAAAATTCTCACTGAAAACTTAACACTATTCTTTCATGAGCTGATGTGAGTCAGTCCTAGAATTCTTATATTTTGTTAAAATCTTTTTCACATTGGTTGTGTTTCCCTAAAACCAAATCAGTGAATGTTTCATTAATAATTTCTATATGAAATGTCAGGAAAAATGGGTCCAATCCAGCATCTAACATTTATTAGCTGTTTGAACCTGGACAAGTTGTTTAATTTCTATATTCTCAATATAATATCAAGAAATCACTAACTCAGACAGTGATAATGATTTAGCTTAGTGAAGAAATTTCTACACCAGAGATCAACACTAAAGAAATCAGCTCTTCCATGTATTCATATATGAGTGAAATATTTTTGTAGGCACTGTAAGGACCCAACAAGGTAGAATTATGAAATGGCAGAGATGGATGGTCAGATAGAATCCTTATATATTGCAATTGAGAAAACTTAGACTAAAATAGGCAAAGTGATTTTTCCCAAGGTCACAAATCTACTTAATAACAGAATCAATCTTAGGGTTCAATTTCTAGAACTCTTGTACAGTGATTATTGTATAACATCATGCTCTCTGGCAACTTACTAAACATTGTATATAATGATATAATATTACATAATGACAGTAAAAGACTAACATAATATGTCAATAGAATTCAAAGATATAAAAGGGAAGAATATATTTAATGCACACACACAAAAAAAGTTATGTGCCAGAAAGGAGGATTGATACTTGGGTGAAAGTAGCCAGTCCTTTAAATGAAACTGATAGAGCAATTTCCATAGTTAGTTTAATACTGGCCTTATATAAATTTTTTTAAAGTGGAATTCCTTCTGAATTTTTACTCCCTGGCTCATTTACAGTCTCACCTTGAAGTTTCCCTCAATACCCAAGGCCTCCCCACTATGAGAAAGCCACCCATCACACTATTCCCTTTCTCTCATTAATGAGTTTCTGCTATGTTCCTGTCTCCATTTTGCAAGTCAACATTTCTTTCCTTTACAGCTTTGTTTTTGACTTTTTACATCTCAATACCAGGCTCACTTCAACTGTCTTCTCCTTTTTATCCTCCCATTTTTTTTAGTTCCCTTTTGAATATTGCTTTCCTTTTCCTCCCCATTAAAATATAAGCTCCTTGAATGCAGGAACTGTCTATTTTTCAGTATTTGTACCTCCAGTTTCTAAATGAATACCTGTCACATAATAAATGCTTGTGGGCTTATCTGTCCATGAATCAAAATAAAAAGTCATTCCAATAATTGTTTCATTGTTAAGACAATCAGCCATCAAATGAATCAATAACTTTTAGCTACTTTTTATACTTTTATTTTGATTGCTATTAGTAATGTCCATAATTCTCATTAAATATTTTGAGTTATCTTGTTTCTGTTTAATAGCAACGAAGCAAAAACTCACTTTTTGACATTGGTGACTACTTGGTTGTTATATTCATGCCAATATGGATAATAATATTAAAAATAACAAAAGTCATAGAATGAACACATTTCATGTAATCATTATTTTCAGGAATATAATTAATATGTTAGAACACCATTATTTAATATAGTGTTACTGTCTTATTTTATGCAACATGTTTTTGTGGAAACTTAAATATTTTGCAAGCTGATATTGGTACATCTCCTGAGGGAGATGAGAAAGCAAATATTCCATTTGAAAAGATGATTCCTTTTTTTTCTTATCTCCATTACAGTGGTTTTTTTTTGTTTGTTTTATTGTTTTTTGTTATTTTGTGTGTATATGTGCTTGACTACTAACATTAGATTTATGTGGATATAGAAAAATCAGTAGGTCAACTATGTGTCATTGTTTCAAAGTTATCATAAAGTTCCTATTCTCTCTTATTCAACAACAAATCTTCCCAAACTTGGTCTGGAAATAGTGGAAATTCCTACCATTAGTGGCAATGTTTCTTGACCTGTCTGTTGAGATCCATGAATATTACAACTGGAAAGAATAGTAGAGGTAATTCAATTAAACCCACTTATTTTGGAAATAATGACATGAAGATAGAGAGAGGCAGTAACTTGTCTAATGCTATCAAACAGAACTAGAACTAGAACATTGGTCTTCTGTGGTCCTCATTGGATCAAATCATTAGAAATTATTTTTCATCACTGTCTGTGTGATTTGGGGCAAGTTGCTGAAAGCTCTCTTGACTCAGTTTCCTCATCTAAAAAAATGAGAACACTTCTTATGTTATTACCAGATTCAATTGCATGATTTGAGGAAGGATCTGAAATCAATTAGCCCTGAAAATATAGAAAGTAGGGAAAAACATAGCACTATCTAACTTTAGAGTTCAAGTATTCTAGAGGTATGATTAGAAGGGAATGGATAGATGACAAGGAGTCTGATAGAGAACAATTAAGGATAAACCAATTTCCTTAGCAGAAAAAACCATTAAGAAAACTCATCAAGAAAGAAATTATGAATGTAGGTACTAAGAAAAAATTAGAATACAATGAAGAAATATTATGTAGTGATAAAAAAATAACCTAAAATCCAGCAATGAAAAAGAAAGCAAGGTAAACTTTATGACCAACCCAGAAATAATCACTCTAAAACAAGAAATTCTGGTGTAATTTGAAATAGTATTAAGAAAAGTAAACAAGAAAATAAGGACAAAAATTTAAGACAAAATCAGGACAGAAAGCATATCTGTTTAAGAGAAATAAGACAAATAAGAGGGTTGAGAATTAAAACACACAATGGATAATCTCTGAATTGATGATGATGATGTTAATTGACATTTGAATAACACTACAGTGTTTTTGTTTTACTTATACAATTTTTTCAGCAGTATAACAAGTTTGTGAAAGAGGTACCTCTGGAATTAGTATCTTCATTTTATAGGTGAGAACATTATGGTTATGATAGATTAAAGAACTTTGTCATAGTTACATAGCTAGTATCAAAGAAAGAATCTGAACCTTATTCTTCTTAAATTGAAGTTCTTAACACTACATTGTGCTACTTTGTATCTATCTCTGAAAGAGTAGAAGAGCAGTGATAAAGAAAACAAAGAGGAAGGGGCAAAGAAGAATTAGAAGAATAACAAAAACAACAACAATGAAGTAAAGAAGGAAGAAGAGAAGGAGGTAGAGAGGAAAAAAGAAAAGGAAGAGAAAAAGAAGGGGGATGGGAGGAGTGAGAAGAGGCGAAAGAGGAGGAGTGGAAGAAAAGGAGGAGAAGGAGAAAGAGAAGGAGAAAGAGGAGAAGAAGAAGAAGCTATAGTAGTAGTAGTGTTAGTGAGTAGTAGTAGCGGAAGCAGCATGATATTTTAGGGCTTACACAGCAGATTTCTTTTTTATGGATTATGCCTTGAATCCAAATGGCCCTGGCTGTCATTTATCAGCCAACAATGGGTCCCAGTTAAAGCCTCATTTGGTCATTGTCTCAATTCCACTGGGTCAGAGTTAGTGTTAATACCCATTTTTTTCTATTTTAGCCTGAAACCTGGAGGGTTTTCCCCTCTCTGAGATCGTTATTAGGAATTGTTAAAAGTCAATTAGGTACTGAGAAAGTAAGAAAGAGGTGGAGGTGTAGTAGAAAACAAGTCGGAAGTTGAGTGTGAATGGTATCATAAGACTTCAAAGTACATTAATACAGAAGGAAGAAGCAAGGTTTACATGATGAACGTTGTTCATGAATAGTAGGCACTTTGGAGAACTATCTTCTCTTATCAAGGATCTTATTCTCAGAAAAGGAAACCATTTAAGTAAAAGGATAGTGAGATGCTTCAGGAATAATTAGTAAACAGGGTAAACAGATTCAAATAGAGAGGTAAGATTTATTGCTTTTAAGATGGCAAGTGATGAATGTAAAGGCATTGAGTGAGAGTAGACACAGTTTCATAGAATACCATACCTTTCATCACAATTCACCACCTTTATAAATTGAGATGTCATGGATTAAGACTCAATGGGAAGGAACAAGATCATTACGGTTTTTTTGAAAATCAATTCTCTACCAAACAATATCAGTAATATCAATAATAATAAGAAAGAGAGAACTAGATATGAGTTGTGAAAATATAAATAAAGTAAATAAACACTTCTGGTGGAGGGGAAGAAGTTTCACAATTGAATGCAATTGAAATAAAAAAGTTAGATGAAGGGATTAAGGAAGAGATACCCAGAAAAGATTCTGCATGCACTATTACATGGATAGAGATAATAAAAAGATATAAATTATCTCATTCATTAATGAACTTTTAGTAATAAATTAAATAACTGTGTTTAATTAAGAAAAGTAATGAGTTCCCTAAATTTGTAAGTCTTCATTGGTATATTATAATGGGAATTTATTTCATATATAGGATAGACTTTAAAAATACTGACAATCATGTTTTTTATCATTCTTCAATCATTTCAGTCAGATTTTACTTTTCATGACCTTATTTGAGTTTTCTTGGTAAAGATACTAGAGAAATTTGTCATTTCTTTACAGGTGAGCAACAGAGGAAATAAGGTTAAGTTACTTTTCTAGAGTCATGCAACTAATAAAAGTCCAAGGCCAACTTTGAACTCAGGAAGATGAGGTAGTTCAGGCCCAGCACTCTATTAACTATGGGCACCTACCTGTCCCCTACTAGAGACATGCCTACTTTTAAAATCTGTGATTCTGTAAACTGAAAAATTTTGCTTAGTTTACTTTATTTTACCTTTCTGAATTTTTTGTGCCAAGAGGAAAAGCAGATTAACAGCAAAGGTTGACTGCTAAGTTTTCTTCCAAAGGAGAGTAACAAAATTATGTCTAAACTTTTACCTAAATATTGTTTGTCCAGTTTGCTGCTTTCCAAATTACTATCCTTTAATGAGGGAGAAGCAAAGAAGCATTTATCATGTATCTATTATATGTGCCAGACATTGTGCTAAATTTTTTACAAATTGTTTCATTAAATCTTTACAACAACCTTGGGAAGTAAGTATAATTATTATTTCCATTTTATGGTTGAGATATTGAGACAGGCAAAGATTACGTGATTTGCCCAAAGAAGAAGAGTTCTTAAGACTATTGGAATTCAGGTCTTCATAAATCCAGGCCCAATACTTTAAGCACTGAGCCACCTGGATATTTTTTAAGGAGGAATACTCTAAGGCTTCTCCTAGGTTTCCCTAATGCTACCAAATGCCATAATGACCAAACATCATAATGACCAAGCATAGTAAATCTTTCACTATATATTCCTTTTTTATTTAGACATTATATAAGATACTAAAGAAATCTTTAGAAAATATATCTCTCTTTAAAGAGTTGAAGCTGAGGATCCAAATGGCAACAAAATGTTTCACAGTGCAAATGAGCAGTATATAGCAATATTAGAAAAGAAGAATTTTGCAAAAGAAGTGGTAGAATGGATATCTAGCGAAATGTAGTGTTAGGGGGAAAAATGGAGAGGGTAAAAAACAAATTTTGGAAGCAGATAAAAAGTTAAATTTTCTAATAAATACATAAAAACACAGATACATAAATATATATTTATATATATGTACATATGCATATATATCAATACATCTATAGCTGTCTCTGTGTCTATCTACCTACCTACTTACCTATCTATGCATCACAATAGAAATAAGCTAGGTTTCTCCATTTTCCAGAAGAAATAAAAGAATGACATAGGATATTCTAAAAATTAAAGAACCTCAAGATGCAAATCAGAGAGCATAATATTAGATAAAACACATAGACATAGACATAGATATAGACATAGACATAGACATAGATTATAATAGAACTAAATAATGATATTCTGGTTATTCAGTAGGTAAAAATATTTGGAAATAAAATCAATATGAAACAATATACCAACATTTCTGTGATATAGGTAAAACAGTCTTTAGAGAAAAAAATTAACATCACTGAAAACTTGTATTAACAAAATTTGAAAAAAAAAGGTTAGCAAATTAAGCATGAAATTAAAAGATATAAAAAAAATCAAAGAAAAATAATTACAAAGCAAAAATCTTGAAAATTTGAAAAGAATTGAATAAAATGGTAAAATTATTTTAAAAACATTTGAAAAATTAAAAAAATTGATATAACTAAAAATGATAATAATCTAACAAGTAAAATAACAAAATTATAAAAGATAAATAAAAATAATTATCAAAACTATAAAATTATATGCTAAAAAACTGAAGATTTAAAAGAATTGTAATATATAAAAAGTTAAAAGCAATTTGAAAGAATATGAAATAAAAATTTTCAGTCTTTTAATCTGACACATGAAATGGAAAATTGTATAAAAGTTGAATTACAAGAAAAATAAAGTCTGATCCAGACAGATTTAAGGTTACTTTGATCATATAGTTAAAGAATTAATTACTACCATGTAGAAATTATTCTCAAAAATCAAGAAAGAAAATGTCAACTATTTTTTGGTAATTAGAAATTATCCTTCTGTTTTGTATATAAAAGGGTAATTTTATACAATATTTCTAATGATTTGATAGAATAATTTAAAATAAAGTCTTAAAAAGAAGATTTGGTAGTATATCAGAAAAAATATGCACTATGATGAAGCAAAATTTATGTCAGAGCTTCTAGGGTGCATTATCAGTAAATGTGGGGGGAGAGCATTCTGGGAAGATGGTAGAATAGATGAGTAAATTTTAAAGCTCTTCAGATTTCCCCCACAAACAGAAAAAATTTGCATCTCAGGGTGAACATAGACCGGCAAAAAACAAGGAGACTTGAGACAGAACAGGAGTCCTCCTGGGACAATATAAGAAGATCCAAAAAATAAGCCAGGCCAGGGGATTAACAATTATGAAGTGCAAACAACTCCAGGCTAGCTCCAAAGAACAAGAAGGGAACCCTGAGGCTAAGTGGGTTTGGCTGGAACCTCTGTAGGAACTTTAAAAACTCTCACCTCCCAGACAGCTTGAGGAGTTAGAAGTCTGATCAGGTCCAGGAGGTCAGAGGAAACAGAATCAGCACACCTGTGAGTGCAGAGGCAATGAGTAGGGCAGGAAAGCTGTTGGCTGTGTGCACTGGGTACTTGCAGGAGAGTGAAGCTTTTTGTTTGAGGTTCCACCTCAGAGGGGAGAGCTAAAGTGAAGCTAGAGGCACCATCCCTTCCACCCCATGTTTAAAGGTGTTTACACTAATACTTCTCACTTAAAGAAGAAAAAGAAAAGAAGAGAAAGAGAAAGAATAAGAAAAAGAAGGAAGAAGAGGAAGAAGAGGAAAATAAGGAAAAGGAGGAGGAGGAGAAAGAAAAAGAAAGAAGAGCAAAGAAGAAAGAACCTACCATAGAAAGTTACTAGGGGAAGGGGGAGCTTATTTTCAGAGGAAAATGGTAAATTTAAAAACAAAAAAACAAAAAAACAACTTTTTAATCCCAAAGACTAATGTTAAATGGTTCCTTGCACAGAGTGAATTTATAAAACGAGTCAAAAAAAGATTTTAAAAATCTAATGAGAATGACTGAGGAAAAACTAAGAAAAAAACCATCCAAGAAAAACAAGATTATTTAAAGAAAAAAACTAATCAAGTGGATACAGAGTCCTAAAGAAGAAAAAAAGTATTTGGAAATTAGAATTGGGCAAGGGGAAGGTGGTGAAGCTACAAAAGACAAAAAAATAACAAAAATATATATAAAAAAACCCAGAATGTAAAGCATTTATAAAGAAAACATGATCTTATCATGGAGAACAGATCAAAAAGAGAAAATATAAGAATAATTAGATTATGTAAAAGCTATGACAAAAAAGCCCTCAGCATAATAATACAAGAAATAATCCAAGAAAATTGTGTTGGAGTGATAGAACATGAGGAGAAAATAGAAATAGAAAAAAAAAAAAAATCCATCGATCACCACTTCAAAGAGATCTATTATAGAAAAAAATAGGAATATTATTGCCAAACTTTGAAACTCCTAGATCAAAGAGAAAATGTTGTAAGAAACAAGAAAAAAAGATTCAAATATGCTGAACCTATAATTAGAATTGTACAAGACTTATCAACAGTCAATTCTAGATCCTGGAGTTGTATATATTAGCAATCAAAGAACTAGGCCTGTAATCAAAAATATCATATCCAGAAAAACCTATCCATAATGTTGAATGAAAGTAAATAGACATTTAATGAACTTGCAGATTTTTAGGACTTTCTCTTATCAAAACCTGAACTTAATAGAAACTTTAACATATAAGAGCCAATGTCAAAGATTATTTTCAACGAACTCAACATGGACAAATTGTTTATATTTTTTACATGAAAATGTATACTATAGGTTTAAGACTGACTCTATAATTGGGTAGCTCAAATGGAAGATTGGAGCAGAGTTGAATATTATCTGATTCTACAAAGCAAAACTGTCTAGAAAAAGGTAATAATAATAATTATGTTATACAGATGAAATGCAGATATAAAAACAATATAGATAGGAGAACTTGAAGTTATTAAAATCTACTAATATTTGAAAGATATTAAATAGACAACACTATATACATACCTCAGAGGGTATAGCATCCTCAAAATTTTATAAAGAAATAGAGAGAGGCAGCTAGATAACACAGTGGGTAGAGCATCAGGCCTGAAGTCAGTAGGATTTGAGTTAAAATCCAGTCTCAGACACTTAACACTTCCTAGCTGTGTAACCCTGAGCAAGTCACATAATCTCAATTGCCTCAGCAAAAAAAAAAAAAAAAAAAAAAAAAAAAAAAAAAAAAAAAAAGAAAAAAAAGAAAGAAAGAAAAAAGAAATAAGGGGGGATGGAAGGGGGAAGGGGAAAAGCAAAGAATGGCAGAATAAGACAAGGGAGAGATTCTGGAAGATGGCAAAGTAGGTTGGTAAATTTCAGGCTCTCCCAATTTCCCCACAAATAGAACCAATCTGTGCCTCCCCATGAGCATAGACTGGTGAAAAATTAAGACTTAAGACAAAGAGTAATATGAAATGATTTCCCACCCAGAGATAATTTATACAACTCAAAAAATAATTTAAAAGTCAAATGATTGACATTGAGAAAAAAACTTTAAAAAAGTTATTCAAGAAAAACAAGATTATGAAAAAAGTTAACCAATTAGAAAAGGAGATGCGGAGTCTCAAGAATGAAAATAATTCTTTGAAAATTAGAATTGGGAAAGGGGAAGTCAGTAAAGCTACGAGAGACTAAGAAATAAGAAAACAGATTATAAAGAATGAGAAATAGAACAGAATGTGAAACATAAGAAAATGATAGATCTGGAGACTAGATGAAGAAGAAAAATATATAAGAATAACTGGATTGACAAAAAGTTGTAACCAAAAAGTGAACCTTGACACAAAAATGCAGGAAATAATCCAAGAAAATTATCCTGGAGTGATAGAACATAAGAGGAAATAGAAATAGAAAAAATCCACCCATCACTACTTCAAAGAGAATCCTTTGTGGAAAACACATAGATTATTATTGTCAAACTTCAAAAACCCCATGTCAAAGAGAAAAATTTGCAAGAAACAAAAAAAAAAAAATTAAATATGCTGGGGCAACAATTAGAATTGCACAAAACTCATCAGCAGCAACAATAGGTCTTGCAGTCATTTCTACCAACAATCAAAAGACCTAGGCCTGCAGCCAAAAAAGATCAGTTTTTAAGGAACTCAACATGAACAAACTGTTTATGTTGTTTCTACATGGGAAATGTATACTATATGTTTAAGATTCACATCAACAATAGGATAGCTCAGAAGAAAGATTGACAGAATCAAGGTAAAATTGTAATCATGCTTTATAACTGAGATATAGAAGAACAGACACAGAGGCACTAGAGGGGGGAAGAGAGCTCATCATTCTAAAAATCTACTCATTTTGGGAATGGATTCAAAAGGCAATACTGCATATATACTATGAAGGGTATAGTACGCTACAAAATTTAAAAGAAATAAGGGGGGAGGGATGGACAGATGAAGAAGCAAAGGGTAACGGAAGAAAACAAAGGAGGGATTTTTGAGTGGGGGGAGTTTAAGTAATAGCAAAACAAGCTAAGGAGCAGAATTTAATTCAAGAAGCAACAATGATAAAGACTTGTGTGTGCATGTGGGATGGGTGTAGATGTGTGTGTATTCATATGTATCTATATATCTATATATGTATACATAAATATATCTTAAATGTAGCTTGCTTAGGAGGGGGGGAAATGAAAAGAGGAATAAAGGATAAAGTAAATAAAGTGAGCAGCAGAGAACAAAAGAACAGTTTACAAGTAAATAAAGAAAAAATGGTCATTAATGAATGTAATTTCTTCTACTAATATATATATATATATATATATATGTTATAATCAGACAATAAAGACTGTCATTAACATTACCCATCTAGCCTTTCCTTGGTTTTTATTATTTGCCAGAATTTGAGTTTTTCTCACATCATCTTAAATATAATCAAGAACGAATATATAGTTATATATAGCTATATATTCGTTCTTGATTTTTGTTGTTATTTAATTTGAATACTCCCTGATGTTCTAGTGGGAACATGACAGTGTTCTTTTATTTTTTTTTTTTTGCTTTATTTTGTTTTATATTCCTTTTGTTTTTCTTTTTTCTTACTATTTTTTCAAATAAAAGAAATTTTTATTAAAACTTTTTATTTTCAAAACATATGTGTGGATAGTTCTTCAACATTAACCCTTACAAAATCTTGTGTTCCAATTTTCCCCCTTTCTCCCACCCCCTCCTAGATGGCAAGTAGTTCAATATATGTTAAAGAAGGTAGAAATATGTTAAATCCAATATATGCATACATATTTATACAATTATCTTGCTTCACAAGAAAAATCAAATCAAACTGGAGAAAAAATGAGAAAGAAAACAAATTTCAGGCAAATAATAACAAAAAGAGTGAAAATGCTTTCTTGTGAAACACTCTATTCCCACAGTCCTCTCTCTGGATGTAGATGGCTCTCTTCATCACAAGATCATTGGAACTGGTCTGAATCACCTCATTGTTGAAAAGAGCCACATCCATCACAATTTGTCATCATATAATCTTGTTGTTGCCATGCACAATGATGTCCTAATTCTCCTCATTTCACTTAGCACCAGCTTATGTAAGTCTCCCCAGGCCTCCCTAAAATTATCCTGCTTGTCAGGACAATCATATTCCATAATATCCATATTCCACAACTTATTCAGCCAACTGATGGGCATCCACTCTGTTTCCAGTTTCTAGCCACTACAAAAAGGGCTGTCACAAATCTTTTTGCACATGTGGGTCTCTTTTCCTCCTTTAAGATCTCTTTGGGATATAAATAAAAGAAATTCTTAAAAAAAGAAACATTGACTGCTTCCCAATCACAATGAAGATTTGGAGGAAGATTTTAATGGAAACTATTTGTTTCCAAATGATTGATTTGCAAGAACCTATCATCTATAAGTCTTTTTTTATGTGAGTTTATTTATCTACTTTATATCTATATCTATTTGTCATTTATTAATCAATATATTATCTAGCTAACTGGCATTTACTAACACAAATAGCCCTGTAAATTTTACTAATACTATAATAATCAGTGAGCAATATTTTATTAAGGCAGGCTAAACTTTGAAGGTACAAAGAAAGTCTAAAAATAAATGTTCCTGTTCTCAAAGACCAAACTATCTAAAGAAGGCAATACAATGCAAATAAAATATGGGCAGGATAAATTGGAAATAATCCCTGAGGGAAGGCACTAGCATTAAAGGGATCAGGAAAAGCTTCTTGTATGAAGTAGGATTTTAGCTGGCATTTGAAGGAAACCAGGAAATCTAGGAGACAGAGAAGAGAAAAGAGAGAATTCCAGGTTTGGGTGACAGCCAGGAAAAAAGCCCAGAGTCAAGAGATGGTATATTCTGTTTGAGGAATAGAAAAGAGACCAATGTCACTGGATGACAGATTATGTGTCAGGGAAAACATGTAAGAAGACTAAAAAGATAGGAAGGGGTTAGGTTATAAAGGGTTTTAAGAGCCAAACAGATGATTTTTTTTATTTGATTCTGGAGATAATAGGGAGCCACTGAAGTTTCCTGAATACAGGGTGAGGATGGGGGAAACATAAACACACCCGTGCTTTAGAAAGATCAATTTGACAAAAGATGGACAGGAGCGGGGAGAAACTTCAGGAAAGAAGGCTATTCTTTGTTGATATAATGAACTTTTTCTTCGCATCTTTATTTATCTTCTTTCATTCTACATCTCATCTTCTTAGTAGTTACATTTAATAATGTACATATATTTGTTTGATGCTAGCTCAGTATTCTGTCCCAGGCAACCCTGAAGAGCCAAGTGTTAAACTAACACGCCAGCAATAATGAAACTAGTATGAAATCTCATGCCTGCAGGACCCTCTGGGCTGATTTATCTTGTCTTGTCTCATTTTAAAAGTAAGATTCATTGAACCAGAAGGGTCTCTCCCTTTGCTTCAGGAAATACTTGACTACATGTGTGAATTTCTTACTTGTAACTATCAAATATCAACATTTTACTATTTTACCAATATGTGATTTTTTTTACCTAGCAAATGAGCCTATGGTTATTCCTTTCAAGAGAAGTTATTATACTTAAAAAATGTTAATTAAGATTGAATTTGCCGAAAAGACAACTGGAAGCATTGTTTAATCATGAAGGATATTTTACTTCTTCATCTGTGGATACACAACACTGCCATTGTAAGGTTATAGCACAATATCATAAAGAGATTGTTAAAAATCTATTTTCAAAATGTTTTCTGGTGACCTTGAGGATGAGCAAAAAATTTTAGCCCATATTAATGTAATTAAGCTGTTCCTTGATAGCTTAGCATTTAAAAAGTATTAAATGACTGTGTAACCACAAGAAATAACACAAAGGCTCTGCATTAAAACTCTTATATTTTACCAGTAGGAGAGCTTCTGAAGCTCTCTAAAATAACTTATTTGCTTATGGTATCACCCTTTATGCCTAAATCATGTACCCATTTTGAACTTATTTTGGTATGGGCTATGAGATGTAGGTCTATCCTGAGTTTCTCACATCTTATTATCCAGTTTTCCCATCATTCTTATTCCAGGATCTGTAGTCTGGGGATTTGTCAAATAGCAGATTACTATATTCACTGATAATATTATGTTATGTGTATCTATCCTGTTCCACTGATCCATTTCTCTATTTCTTAGCCAATACAAAATGGTTCTGATTACTGCTGCTTTATAATATAGTTTTAAGTCACCATGCTTTATACTTTTTTTCATAATTCCCTTGTTATTGTTGACCTTTTGTTCTTCCAGAAGAATTTTGCTACAATTTTTTCTAGTTCTATAAAATATTTTTGGCAGTTTGATTGGTATTACACTGAAAAAATAGATCAATTTAAGTAGAATTGTCATATTTATTATACTAGCTAGATCTATTCATGAGCAATTGATATTCTTCCAATTGTTAGATCTGACTTTATTTGTGTGAGAAGTGTTTTGTAATTGTGTTCATATAGTTCCTGGGTTTGTCTCGGCAGGCAGACATCCAAATATTCTATTTTGTTTGCAGTTATTTTAAGTGAGATTTCTTTATCTCTTGCTGCTGGGCTTTGTCAGTAATATATAGAAATGCTGATGATTTGTGTGGGTGAATGAATGAATTCCTAAATCCTCATTTGCCACTATCATATGCTAAGAAAAAGGAGGGGAAAGAAAAGAAAAAAAAATATTTTGTCTTTAACAAAGAGGGAAAGTAACCATCACAGTTCTTTCATTGAAAAGTCCATGGAGTAGCTGGGCATAAATAACAAGCTACCTGCTTAAGCAAAAAGAACAGAGATAGTTATGGCTGAACAGAATGTTTCATCTTCTTATTGTTGTTGGTATTGCTGTTGAGGCTTAATTTTTGAAAATAACCAATGACATTGTGAGGAGGAGGATGCTTCATGATGGACATTTAACTTATACTAAAAATGTGTCGAGTGAAGGAATTCACTTCCTTCTATTGTAATCTATTCCTCTTTTGAATTTTTCTAGATTTAAAGATTCACTCTCATGATGCCATGGGTGTTCTTCAAGAATGAAGGATGAACAGCAGAATGGAACAATTTCTGGAAATATTTTTATGCTTTGTAATATCTGCCAATAAGTCCTAGTATAACTCTGACATCTGAAACTAATTATAATTCTTATCATTAATAGACATATGTTGCTCTGGCATGCTAAGTTTATGGTTTCAAAAATAATTATAAGTCTTTGGACTTGAATTTGTGTCATTTGACTAGCTCTGAAAATATTTTAAAAATTGAGATATTAAGGGAAAGAGTTTAAGAAAGAATAACAAAAATGGAAGAAAGGATGACAAGAACAGTAGATTAGGTTTATTTAGGAATATTTCCATTGACATACAAAACCAAAATAAATGCATCAAAACATTTTTGAAATGAAGCAACTCTTCTACTAGAACAGAACTATGGCCAAAAAGGACTTCTTTTGTTTCTTGCACATGTAAGTATATATTCACACATGCCCACACAATATCCTTGAACTATGAGCAGCTAAGAAGCAAACTTTTGTAGAGTTTTTTCTTAAATAACAATTCATGGATTTTACTGGGAGGTATTGTCAGTCTAAGATATTTCTACATGTTTGCTTCTAATTTCTAAAAGAAGAATTTAACTCAGCCAAAAACAGTCTTTAAACTTTTTTTTAATAAAAGAAGTGATATTGTGCAATTAAAAATATAATAGCTTGTGATAGGTATGAACACAGAGAAACTTTTGTTCAATGATCTTATCAGTTAAATAAACTGTTCTAACTATTCACACTGGAAAAACAAAATGGATACAAAATGAATATTTCTCAGATTTTGATGTGAATATGAACAAACAAGAAAATTTCATGGTTTTAAATTACTCCAAACTGTTTTCTACTGTGGAGATTAATCTCTTTTGCATGAACATTCTCCTAACAGAGTTTATATAGCTATGACTCATGAAACACCATGATCTTGGAGAATTTCAGAGCATGTGAAAGACATTGAAAAGCTGGATGGTAGGTGGAAGTAGATTGAAGCTTGCTACCAATAATAACTTAAGTGTGAGAAGTGTTGTAATTAGATGAACTTGGATTTGATTTTGTGGCTTTACTCTTAACACTGAAAAACTTTTACCAAATTTAGATTATAGGAAAAGGAACCTAATCAAGAAAATAACAAACATGGTAGAGTCTAAAGATCTGTACAGAAATTATTCTGTACTGATGTTCATACTCCATTCTAAAATAGGACCAATGGTTTTATGAGTGTGATGTTTTGAAATACAGAACAATTCAAAGATGGAATAGATCTAATTGATAGCAATGCTTGAAAAGGGAGGTGCACAAATTACAAGTGCTGTTAGGGGAAAATTTTTTTAAAAATCATTTCTTTTTGGATTTCCCTTTGGAAGAAGTATCTGAAAGTAAGAACAGGTGTGACCAAAGATGAAAACAGGTGAAATGTCAGAATCCATCAGAGCATGCACTAAACATAGTGCTTTGTTCATAGTAAGAATTTAGTAAATTTTGTTGCATTGCATCAATAAATTTAATTGTTTAAAGAACTTCATAAAAAGAAGACTTAATATAAAGTATTCTGATCTAGTCATTAAAACAAGTTGCTATGATATACTTGAATATAAAATTGAATTTATTATTTAATATTCAGAATTTCATTTTTTATAATTAGAGTCTTTATATAAAGACTCTAATAAGGGGCAAAACTAAAATTAAATTTTCAATTTGCACTACCAATTTAAGCCTTATTAATACAATACTTTTTCACTTACTTAGTTTTAATAGAAACAATGAGGTTAAACAACAAAGGTAGGACTGCTGTGGAATAATAATAATTTTAACGTTGGAATTGAAAGACACTTAAACCTGTTTTTCCAGCATTATCCTGGTTTTTCATTCTTCAATAGGGTCACTGACCTCAGATTTCTCTGTAGATTAAATCTCTGCTTATTCTCTAAACACAACCCAACTCAGCTTCAGGGGACCTCCTAATGTCAGGCTGGACAAATCTATTATTTGTTAAATCATTTGAGATCAAGTGAGAATTTGTTAAAACATTTTACCTTTAGTTCTCCAGGGAAAAAATGAAATACAGTAGAGGAAAAATAAAGAACATCACACATTTAAAGACATTTCTTAATTTTAAAATAATCAATCATCTGGTTGGTAACTCAAAGTATAGTGATCTCCTGGTTCTTATTCCTTACTTCCTTTCCTTTTGAGAATCATGCAAAGCATCTCTCTGCTTTGCTCATTCTCACCTGTCTCTACCAATCTGCAGCAAGACAAAATAAAATATTACTCCAAAGGTAAACCTTAAAGAATAAGTAAGCTTTTGCTAGCAAGATTAAAAGGACCAATCGATTCCCATGAAGAAATGCTGCAATAGTCTAATGGGGCAGATACAGTTCTATAGAAAATTAACTTATCAACCAACTTTGATTTTCTTTTTCATGCTATTTTTACATTAAATCATTCCAAATATTTTTTCACTTTTTCCTGCACAATAAAACAGTTATTTTTTAAAGAGAAAAAAGCATATCTATACCTGAAATATATACATTTTTTGTATTCATTGTGGCTCATTTTCTTATATTCTCTTAGATCATTGTTAATAATTACAATGTCTGTTTAACTTTATTATTCTTTTTATTGACATTTAGAACATATTATTTCTCTTATTATACTGATTTCACTCAACTTTAGTTGGTAGAAGTCTTCCCAGTTTTGTCTCAACTCCTGGTATTTCAACACACACACACACACACACACACACACACACGGGTAAAATCTTAATAAGAAAATAAAAAGAGGAAAAATTGTATATTTTAAAATTGTGTTATATGGTATAACATTATAATCTAACCCAATTAATTTTTGCCAATGTTTTCATTTGCTTTTTGTTTTATTTTTCTTAGATGCCTGATGTCGTAGCAATGTAAATCTTAAAATACAAATGGTGTTCAATTTAAACCTAGGCACTTAAATGATTCTATCAATAAATATTTCCCATTTCTTCTCAATAAAATTATTATTGAAAATAACTTTATCCCATAAAGGTAGTGCTTAGGAGGACTGTTTTATATTCTTATTAAAGCTTTTTTTATTTTTATTTTTAAACACCTGCATAAATAATTTTCAACATTCACCTTTGCAAAACCTTGTGTTTCATTTTTTTTTTTTCTCTTTCCTTTTCTCCCACCCCTTCCCTAGATGGCAAGTAATCTAATATATGTTAAACATGTGCACTTCTACACCCTTTTGGAAGGACTTTTAAAAACATTTGCAGTAAATTTTTTTCAGTTTTTTTCCCTTATAATGTTATTATAAAATTTAAAGTATTTAAAAAAAAAAAAGATGGATCCTATTGGGAAACAAGTATAAACCAGTTTCAAAGGGATTACAGATTGAGAATGAGTTAGTTGAGGAAATGTATCAAGAAAGGGATGAGAGATCTTCAAAGGTTAATAAATAATAGGAGGGACTGAATGGGATAAGCTGAGTGAAGGCTTCTCATAAGAATGTGGCCTTGACTTGTGCCTCTAATTGTGACTTGAAACTTGGCAATTACAAGTTGAGCTATAGCTAAAAAGCTGCAAGTGTTCAAATATTTTAGATAAACTTATCTTACTTTCCAGTCTCCCTTAGTCCACCATCTGTTCATTAGCATTTAAGTATCTAATACTGTAAAGATTGTTTTATTGCCTAGTATCCTTTGTTTCTGGAGTAGATTTTCACATTGGGATGTAAACAAGGATTCCCCTAATTAATGGAAGAAAAGGTCAGAAGGGGTGGAGTCTGCATTAAAGTCTATATGATCTTGTGTTTTGCAGTTTGTGCTTTGCACTCCTTGGGAGATTGTAATAAATCCTTTTTTTTTTTTTTTTAATAATGTTATTATATAAATTATTTTCCTAATCCTCTTTACTTGGCTTTCTATCAGTTGATAGAACTCTTCCAAATATTCTCTTAAATAATCCATTTTATAATTTCTTATGGCACAAGAACACATTCACAGAGATCAATTTTTATAGTCATTCACTGTTAGGTAGACATACCCTTCGTTTCTAACTTTGACTATCATGAAAAGAATTTCTATAAATATATTTCTGTGTATGGGTACGTGTGTGTGTGTGTGTGTGTGTGTGTGTGTGTGTGTGTGTGTTTACTTTCGGCTGGGACAAGAGGCTTGTAAAGTTTACTTTCTGGTCTAGTTATCAATTTATTTCCAGAATGCCTAACCAATCCACTCCTTACCAATGTTGTACTACCCTACTTCTTTTTTTCCTGTAGTTCTTACAATATTTGTCACCTTTTTTTAATTAAAATAATCATGGCTGATACAATGGGTGTGAGTTAAAACCTCAAAGTTTCTTTAATTTTCATTCTTCAAATAATTAGTGATTTGTAGAGACTTTGAAAATTTATTTGAAATTAGTGTGTATATTGTTTTTCTTGACTCTGCTTACTTTCCCTTTCTCCAAGCCTTTTTTAATCAAAGGTGTACCATATGGAAAAAATTTGGGTGGGCTTTGGTGCTGGTACTGATGGGTTCAAAAAGAAGACTACAGTCAGTCTAAACTAGTACATGACTACTTGTGTTCTGAGTTCTATAATTGTTTTTCATGTACCCTTGGTCCTTCTGAATACTAGGCTCATATGGGAGAATTTGGATTTATTTAAAGAAAAGGATTTTTCTAGTATTGTGTATTTCTAAGCATGATCTAGTATTTGGAGTCCATCTAGACTCTTCTATATTTCAGAATACCATCATCTTCCTCTCATCAATCTTAATATCTTTGTGTTCCAGTTTTCACAGTTATCGTTAAATAGTAAATTCCTTTACAAACACTTTATATTCCTGAGTTTATCAATTACTGGGCTAGAGTTCATTTTCACTTATCTAGTCAATTCCCCTAATATACATTTCTATTTTTTAACTGTACCAGATTGTTTTGACAATTATTACTTTACAATATAATTTGAGATGTAGAAGTGCTATTCCCACTTCTTTCCAACTTATTTTCATTATTTCCTTTGAGATTGTAAATCATTTGCGTCTGCAAATGAATTTTGTTATTATTTTTCCTAGATTCATAAACTAAACCCTTGGTAGTATTATTGAAATGGTATGAAAATTTCAAATTAACTTTATAGTAGACTTTTATTATATTGACATGGTCCAACCATGAGCAATTATTATGATTCCAGCTGTTTAAGTTTTTCTTTATTTCTATAAAGAATTATTTTATAATTGTATTTATTTAAGCTGGGTATGTCTTGACAGATTGACTCCCAGGTATTTTTCAGATTTTGGAGTCAATGTAAATGGGATTTCCTTTTCTATTGTTTCCTTCTGGACTTTGTTACTGGTATAAAACAATGCTAATTATTTCTGTAGATTTATTTTGCATCCCAAACTTTTATCAAGGCTAATAGCAGTCTTGATTAGGCTCTTCATTGGTTCTCTGGGGTTTTCTAATAAACCATCTTGTTATCTACAAATAAGACCATCTGTCCGTCCACTTTTATACTGACATTTATACCTTTTGTTTCCTCTCCTCCTTCTTTTTTATGGCTAACATTTCTGGAGATTAGAAAAGAGGTAGTAGATTTGTAATTTCATTACTATAGAAAATTCTCTAGTGAAGAAATTCCTTCTAACAATTCAGTTTTTTCCCTGCAGTTTATATTCTTGGAGAATTGTCTAAAGTACAAAGATATTATGTTATTCACCCAGGGTCACACAGTCTATATGTATCTCAGGCAAGACTTAAAATCATAGCATGGTAGTATTAAGTTCAAGTCTCTATATACTCTGCTCCTTTGCCTTTCTAGCAGTGTTTCAGATTGTCCCAGGATTGAGAAATAGTAGTGAGAAATTATCCTTGCTTTACTCTTGAATTCACTAGGAAAGCTTCTAGTGATTCTCCATAGCAATTTATGCCAAATTTTTGGTTTTAAGATAATGTATTTTCATATAAATTTATTGATATCTTGCTTTTTATGTCAAAATGTGTTGTGCATCTATTGGAACATTTTAAAATTTATTGAAATAAGTACTTAGTTTAGAATATTTTTTAGAAATATGAATCATTTAAGCTGATTTCCCCCCCTTAATTTTTTTCCAATATATGTATGCATATTTATACAGTTGTCTTCTTGCATAAGAAAAATCAGGTCAAGAAGGAAGAAAAAGAAAAAATTGAGAAAGAAAACAAAATACAAACAAATAACAGAAAGAGTGAGAATGCTATGTTGTGTTCTCTCTCTGGGTATAGGGCTCTCTCTGTTACTGCACAAGTGGAACTGGTTTGAATCATCTCATTGTTGAAGAAGTCCACATCCATCAGAATTGATCATCATATAGTCTTGTTGTTGCTGTGTATAATGATCAATTGGTTCTGCTCATTTCATTTAGCATCAATTCATATAGATATCTCCAAGTCTCTCTGAAATCATCTTTCTGACCGTTTCTTTTTTTTTTTTTTTTTTTTTTTTTCAGTAGAAAAAAATGAATTTTTTTTTATTATATATATATATATATATATTTTATAATATTATCCCTTGTATTCATTTTTCCAATTTACCCCCCCTCCCTCTATTCCCTCCCCCCGACGACAGGCAATACCATACATTTTACATGTGTTACAATATAGTCTAGGTACAATACATGTGTGCGAATATCACTTTCTTGTTGCACAATAAACATTAGAATCCGAAGGTACATGCAACCTGGGCAGACAGATATTAGTGCTAACAATTTTCATTCCCCTCCCAGTGTTTCTTCTCTGGGTGCAGCTACCTCTGTCCATCATTGATCAACTGGAAGTGAGTTGGATCTTCTTTATGTTGAAGATTTCCACTTCCATCAGAATACATCCTCATACAGTATTGTTGTTGAAGTGTACAGTGATCTTCTGGTTCTGCTCATTTCACTCAGCATCAGTTGATTTAAGTCTCTCCAGGCCTCTCTATATTCCTCCTGCTGGTCATTTCTTACCGAGCAATAATATTCCATAACCTTCATATACCACAATTTACCCAACCATTCTCCAACTGATGGACATCCATTCATCCTCCAGTTTCTAGCTACAACAAAAAGAGCTGCCACAAACATTTTGGCACATATATGTCTCTTTCCGCTCTTTAGTATTTCTTTGGGATATAATCCCAGTAGTAGCGCTGCTGGGTCAAAGGGTATGCACAGTTTGATAACTTTTTGGGCATAATTCCAGATTGCTCTCCAGAATGGCTGGATTCTTTCACAACTCCACCAGCAATGTATTAGTGTCCCAGTTTCCCCACATCCCCTCCAACATTTGTCATTATTTGTTCCTGTCATCTTAGCCAATCTGACAGGTGTGTAGTGGTATCTCAGAGTGGTCTTAATTTGCATTTCTCTGATCAGTAGTGATTTGGAACACTCTTTCATGTGAGTGGATATAGTTTCAATTTCTTCCTCTGAGAATTGTCTGTTCATATCCTTTGACCATTTATCAATTGGAGAATGGTTCGGTTTCTTATAAATTTGGGTCAGTTCTCTATATATTTTGGAAATGAGACCTTTGTCAGAACCTTTGTTTTTAAAAATATTTTCCCAATTTGTTACTTCCCTTCTAATCTTGTTTGCATTAGTATTATTTGTACAGAAACTTTTTAGTTTGATGTAATCAAAATCTTCTATTTTGTGATCAATAATGATCTCTAGTTCTCCTCTGATCATAAATTCCTTCCTCCTCCACAGGTCTGAGAGATAGACTATCCTCTGTTCCTCTAATCTATTTATTATCTCCCTGTTTATGCCTAAATCATGTACCCATTTTGATCTTATCTTGGTATATGGTGTTAAGTGTGGATCCATATCTAATTTCTGCCATACTAATTTCCAGTTTTCCCAACAGTTTTTTCCGAATAATGAATTTTTATCCCTAATGTTGGAATCTTTGGGTTTGTCAAAGATTAGATTGCTATAGATGTACCCTTTTTTGTCCTTTGTATCTAATCTGTTCCACTGATCTACCGGTCTATTTCGTAGCCAATACCAAATGGTTTTGGTGACTGCTGCTATATAATATAGCTTTAGATCAGGTACACTTAGACCACCTTCCTCTGAGTTTTTTTTCATTAGTTCCCTTGCAATTCTTGACCTTTTATTCTTCCATATGAATTTTGTTGTTATTTTTTCTAGGTCATTAAAATAGTTTCTTGGGAGTCTGATTGGTATAGCACTAAATAAATAGATTAGTTTGGGGAGTATTGTCATCTTTATTATATTCGCTCGGCCTATCCAAGAGCACTGAATGTCTTTCCAATTATTTAAATCTGATTTTATTTTTGTGGCAAGTGTTTTGTAATTTTTCTCATATAATTCCTGACTTTTCTTTGGTAGATGGATTCCCAAATATTTTATACTCTCAACATTTGTTTGGAATGGAATTTCTCTTTGTATCTCTTGCTGTTGCATTTTGTTAGTGATATATAAAAATGCCGAGGATTTATGTGGATTTATTTTGTATCCTGCCACTTTGCTGAAATTTTGAATTATTTCTAGTAGTTTTTTAGCAGAGTCTTTGGGGTTCTCTAAGTATACCATCATGTCATCTGCAAAAAGTGATAGTTTGATTTCCTCATTTCCTACTCTAATTCCTTGAATCTCTTTCTCGGCTCTTATTGCCGAGGCTAGCGTTTCTAGTACTATATTGAATAGTAATGGTGATAGTGGGCAACCTTGTTTCACTCCTGATCTTACTGGGAAAGGTTGCAGTTTATTTCTATTGCATATTATGCTTACTGACGGTCTTAAATATATACTCCTGATTATTCTAAGGAATAATCCATTTATTCCTATACTCTCAAGAGTTTTTAGTAGGAATGGATGTTGGATTTTGTCAAATGCTTTTTCTGCATCTATTGAGATGATCATATGGTTCTTATTAATTTGATTATTAATATGGTCAATTATATTAATAGTTTTCCTAATATTAAACCAGCCCTGCATTTCTGGAATAAATCCTACTTGATCATAGTGTATTATCTTGGAGATGATTTTCTGAAGTCTTTTTGCTAATATCTTATTTAAGATTTTAGCATCAATATTCATTAAGGAGATTGGTCTATAATTTTCTTTCTCAGTTTTCGATCTACCAGGTTTAGGTATCAGTACCATGTCTGTGTCATAAAAGGAGTTTGGTAGGACTCCTTCATCCCCTATTTTTTCAAATAATTTATATAACATTGGGGCTAATTGTTCTTTAAATGTTTGGTAGAATTCACATGTGAATCCATCTGGCCCTGGGGATTTTTTCCTGGGGAGTTGATTAATAGCTTGTTCTATTTCTTTTTCTGAAATGGGACTATTTAAGCAATTTATCTCCTCCTCTGTTAATCTAGGGAGCCTATATTTTTGGAGAAAGTCATCCATTTCACTTAAGTTATCAAATTTATTGGCATAAAGTTGGGCAAAGTAACTCCTTATTATTTCTCTAATTTCCTCTTCATTGTTGGAAAGATCCCCCTTTTCATTTGTAAGACTATCAATTTGATTTTCCTCTTTCTTTTTTTTGATCAAATTTACCAAAGGTTTATCTATTTTATTGGCTTTTTCATAAAACCAACTCTTGGTTTTATTTATTAATTCAATAGTTTTTTTACTTTCAATTTTATTGATTTCTCCTTTTAATTTTTGTATTTCGAGTTTAATTTTTGGTTGGGGGTTTATAATTTGGTCTTTTTCTAGCCTTTTAAGTTGTAAGCCCAATTCGTTAATCTTCTCTTTCTCAATTTTCTTCAAATAAGCCTCTAAAGATATAAAATTTCCCCTTATTACTGCTTTAGCTGCATCCCAAAGATTTTGATATGATGTCTCATCATTATCATTATCTTGGGTGAAATTGTTAATTGTTTCTATAATTTGCTCTTTCACCCAGTCATTCTTTAAGATGAGATTATTCAGTTTCCAATTACTTTTTGGTCTATTTACCCCTAACTTTTTACTGAATGTAGCTTTTATTGCATTGTGATCTGAGAAGAAGGCATTTATTATTTCTGCCTTCCTACATTTAATTTTGAGATCTTTATGTCCTAATATATGGTCAATTTTTGTATAGGATCCATGAACTGCTGAGAAGAAAGTATATTCCTTCCTATTGCCATTCAGTTTTCTCCAAAGGTCTATCATACCTAGTTTTTCTAATGTTCTATTTACTTTTTTAATTTCTTTCTTGTTTGTTTTGTGGTTTGATTTGTCTAAATCTGAGAGTGCTAGGTTGAGATCTCCCACTATTATAGTTTTACTGTCTATTTCTTCTTGCAGTTCTCTTAACTTTTCCTTTAGAAAGTTAGATGCTATACCACTTGGTGCATATATGTTTAGTATTGATATGGCTTCATTATTTATGCTACCTTTCAGCAGGATATAGTTTCCTTCCTTATCTTTTTTAACGAGATCTACTTCTGCTTTTGCTTGATCTGAAATAAGGATAGCTACCCCTGCTTTTTTGGCTTTACCTGAAGCATAATAAGCTCTGTTCCAACCTTTTACCTTTACTCTGTATGTATCTCCCTGCTTTAAGTGTGTTTCCTGTAGACAACATATTGTAGGGTTCTGCTTTTTGATCCAATCTGCTATCCGTCTCCGTTTGATGGGATCATTCATCCCATTTACATTTACAGTTAAAATTACTAATTCTGTATTTCCTGCCATCGTATTATCCCCAGATTATACTTTTTTCCCTTGACCCCCCTGATCCCCCTCCCCGATATTTAATTTACAAACCCCCCTTGTGACGCGCAACCCTCCCTCTTTTTTTTTTTTTTTTTTTTTTTAGGATCCCTCCCCCCTCCCTCCAAGTCCCTTCACTTATTCTCCTTTTCCTTTCCCCTTTTCCTCTCCCCCCTTTTAATGAGGTGAGAGAAAATTCTCTGAAAAACAAATATGTTAATTATTTACTCTTTGAGCCTCTTCTGATGAGAGTAAGATTCACACAATGATTCTCCCCCTCACTAAGTTCCCTCAGATATGGTGTATTTTCTATGTCTCTTCCTGGGATGTAGTTTCCCTCTTTTTATCACTCCTTCCCCTTTTTCTGAACCGACCTCCTTCCCTTTACCACACCCCCCTTTTTTTCTTTTATATCAGTAAAATCAAATTATCCTTGAGTATTTTTTATATACCCACAACAAAGTTACAGTTCTCAAGGGTTCTGTGTACCTTTTTCTGTTTCTCTTCAGTCTTGTGGATGTAGATCAAATTTTTTGTTTAAGTCTGGTTTTTTTCTTAGAAACATATAGAATTCCTCTGTTTCATTGAATGACCATCTTCTTCCATGGAAAAAGATGCTAAACTTAGCTGGGTAGTTCATTCTTGGTTGCAGTCCTTGATCTTTTGCCTTTCGGAATATCAGGTTCCAGGCCCTTCTATCTTTTAATGTGGAGGCAGCCAGATCTTGGGTGACCCTTATTGTGGCACCTTGGTATTTAAATTGTTTTTTTCTAGCTGCTTGCAGGATTTTCTCCTTTGTGTGGTAATTCTGCAGCTTAGCCACAATATTCCGTGGTGTTCTTTTTTTAGGGTCTATTTTAGAAGGAGTTCGATGAATTCTTTCCACATCTACTTTCCCTTCTGTTTCTATTATCTCTGGACAGTTCTCTTTGATAATTTCCTGTAAAATAGAATCTAGGCTCTTTTTTTGGTCATAGTTTTCTGGAAGTCCAATAATCCGCAGATTATCTCTCCTAGATCTATTTTCCAGGTCTATAGATTTTCCCAGTAAGTATTTGACGTTGTTCTCCAGCTTCTCATTTTTTTTGTTTTGTTTGACTGATTCTTGGGTTCTCTGTGAATCATTCATTTCTATTTGTTCCATCCTGACTTTTAAGGAGTTATTTTCTTCTTTCACAGTTTTTAGTTCTTTTTGTAAATGCCCAATTTCATTTTTAAATGAATTATTTTGCTCTATTGAATTTTTTTCCATTTCCCTAATTTTTTTTTTTTTGAGAATTATTTTCTTTTTCCAATTCAGAAATTCTATTTTCTTGAGACTTTTTTATCTTTTCCAATTCAGAAATCCTACTTTCCTGTGTTTTTTTAACCTTTTCTAATTCACTAATTTTGTTTCCCTGCATCTCCTGTGAATTCTTTATTTTTTCCAACTCCAATTTCAGGACGTTGTTATTCTCTATCATAACTTCCCTTTCCTTGCCCCATTTTTCTTCGCTCTCCCTCAATTTCTTAAGAGCTTCTTCTAGGAGAGAGTTATGTGATGGGGGGCAGGAATCGTTCCCCTTTAGGTTGTTATCTTCTGAATCTTTGCTGTTAACTTCCTCGGGGTTGGATACCCGCTCTTTCTCTGTATAGAAGGAATCTATAGTTTTTCTAGCTTTTTTGCTCATACTTAAAAAATGTTTTGGGGTCTGTCCCTGGGGTAGGAAATTATTTACTTCTTTACCAGCTTCCTCCCAGACCAGATGGATGCAGCGGCCCCTGCGCCCGCGCTAAGAGAGAGCTCTGGGAGAGAGTTCCCCACCCCCTCCCTGGAAGCGCCTCAGAGGTGATTAGCACTGCTGTGCTTCAAGGGCGTAGAATAGTGAAGACAGCAAGAAGCTCAGCCTATGTGTCCGGGTGGGGAGTGGACGTCTGCAGCAGGTGACGTGAGAAGCCCCTGCGCTCAAACTGGAAGTGTCTGCCAGAAACCGCGGTCCCTAGTTCAAAGGTTCCGCTTCTCTGGGACTTCCTGGAGCTGAGTTCCACTCCCTCCAGCTAAGCTAGGCAGTGTGTGTTGCCTTGGGCCGTATCCACCCACTTGTCAGTCTCTTAACTATTCTCAGGAGGTAGCTGAGGCCACACCCCCTGGTGCCTGAGTCACCCCCAGGGTCCGGGGAAAATCTAATCTGAGTTTTAAAATATTTTGGCTTTCTCTTCTGAACTGCTAAATAATTAGCAGAGAAGAGCTAACAGCCTGTGCCAGATTCCTTTACCTCAGTGGCTTCTCTGATCCCAGAGCCCTTCCCAGCGCAATGGGCGCAGTGTGCCCCTACCCCACCGTCTGTGCTGGTCTTTCTTATTCCTCCCCTGAGAACTGACCTTTCCTGTTGAAACTCCAGATTCTCTTCAGCTGGTAAGTCGTGCTTCCAGTCCTTGTGGTATCTATCAGTCCTGAGCTAATTTTGAGACTTAATTTATCTAATTGGTTGTGAGGGAGTGAGGACGTTCACTGAGTCGTGTGTTTCCTCTCCGCCATCTTCTTTCTGACCGTTTCTTACAGAACAATAGTACCCTATAGTATTCATATGCCATAATTTATTCAGCCATTCTCCAATTGATGGGCATCCAGTTTCCAATTTCTAGCCACTATGAAAAGGGCTGCCACAATCAATTTTGCCCCTGTGGGTCCCTTTCCCTACTTTAAAATCTCTGTAGGATATAAACCCAATAGAAACACTGCTGTGTCAAAGTGCATGCAGTTTGATAACTTTTTGAGAATAGTTCCAAATTGTTCTCCAGAATGGTTGGATGCATTCACAGTTCCACCAACAATGCATCAGTGTCGCAGTTTTCTCATATCCCCTCCAACATTTGTCATTATCTTTTCCTGTCATTTTATCCAATCTGACAGATTGTAGTGGTACCTCAGAGTTGTCTTAATTTGTATTTCTCTAATCAATAGTATTTTGGAGCATCTTTTAACATGGCTACAAATAGTTTCATTTTTTTCATCTAAAATTGTCTATTCATATCCTTTGACAATTTTATCAATTGGAGAATGATTTGAACTATTATAATTGGGTCAATTCTCTATATATTTTAGAAATGAGGCTTTTATCAGATCCTTTGGATGTAAAAATGTTTTCCCAGTTTATTGTTTCCCTTCTAATCTTGTCTGCATCAATTTTGTTTGTACAAAAATTTTTTAACTTAATATAATCAAAATTATCTATTTTATGATAAATAACGATCTCTAGTTCTTCTTTGGTCACAAATTCCTTCCTCCTCTACAAATCTGAGAGATAAACTATCTTATGTTCTAATTTTTTTTTATAATATCATTTTTTATGTCTAGACCATGAACCCAGTGCAACCTTTTTCAAGTGTGGATTCATGCCTAGTTTCTGCCATACTAGCTTCTAATTTTCCCAGCAGTTTTTGTCAAATAGTGAATTCTTATCCCAAAAAGTAGGGCCTTTGGGTTTGTCAAACACTAAATTGCTGTAGTTATTGGATAATTTGTTCTGTGAACCTAACCTATCCACTGATCAACTTCTCTCCAAGTGGCTAGGACTTTACCTTTACAATGCAGCTGCAATGGGTCAGTGCTGATTCACGCCCATGGGCGTGGCCAGGTCCTGTGAGACTCTGCTGCTTTGTGGTAAACTCTTTACCTTTTGTATTCTTGTTAGATGTTTTATAACTTCTCTGATGATCAGTCTTGCAACCAGGGCAGAGTGGCCAACACTGCTGTAGGTTTCTCCCTATAGATTCTTCACCACATGGAATTGGAACCGCCAGCTGAGTCTGCACTGCCCCAGGACTCTGAGCTGTCTGTGCTGGTGTTTGTGGTCAGAGGTTTGTGTTCGGCTGCCTCCTCCTGTTTCTGATTGAAACAGACCTTTTCTGGTCTGTTTCCTCTTGTAGATTCTCTGCCACCCAGAGTCTGCACAACCCTGGACTCTGCACTGTCTGTGCTGACGTTTATACTCAGCTGGTTGCACTGGCTGTCTCCATCCCATTTCCAATTGAAACAAACCTTTTATGACACTCCTTGATTATCTTCTGCTGGTAACTTGTTTCACTCCCAATATTTGTGGGTTCTGCTGATTCAGAGCTAATTCAGAGACTGGATTTTGTAATTAGTGTGAGGGTTGTTGAGAAGATCAGAGAGAAACATGTGTTGTCTCCGCCATATTGGCTCCTCCCCAGAATTTCCCCCCCTTAATTTTTTTTTAAATTTATTTATTGCACTAAATGCAAACTAAGAAACAAAATAATAGAAAAATAAAGCTAGAAAAGGAAAATTTAAAAAAATATATATATATATATATATATTTATGTAACCAGCAGAACATCAGGGAAGATTCAAAATATATTATAATGAATTTCCATTTCAAGAAAACATATATAATAATAGCAAAAATTATATTCATAAGAGTCCATCTTTTCCTTGTAGGTTATTCTTTTGTTCTCTGCTGTGCATTTTTCACTTTATTCTTTTTTCCCTCTTTCATCTCCCCTAAGCAGGCTACAATTATTTATTTATATGTACATATATTTATATTTATTTGCATATTTACATGTACATACACATATATTACTGTATACACACGTGTGCATGAATATATTCATACCTATATACCCCCACACATAAATATATTCTTTATTTCTTTGTAGATTGTGAAAATTTGGGATGAATTTTTTTAACTCTGTGCATTTTGCATTTCTTCTGAGCTAATTTAATTTTTCTTTTCTCATAGAACACAGCATATCTTTGGTGAGGGCATTCCATGCTGGGCGATCCTGTGCCAGTGTCTCCCTTGCTATAAAATCAATCCAAAGTTTTTAGGAGAGAATTTAAGAGTGTGTTTGTATAACTTTTTCCCACTACTATAAGCATGCTTGTCCTGTCTGAGTTCTTCATAAAAGTCTTTTTGGCAAGCATGTATTTGGCATTCAAACAAGGTGTTCAGACCAACAAAGTAGTGCTCTCTGTGGTAAAGTTTGAATGCTCTTCAGTTTAATTAGAGAAAAGACCTCAATGTCTGGTATCTTCTCCTGCTAGATGAATACATTCATATGTACTTATATATGTACATGCATATACATATGCGTTCATGTATATATTGTATATATATTAATTTACCTATTGAGAAGGAAAATCAACAGATATGTCTGATTTCTCTCTCTCTCTCTCTCTCATTCTCTCTGTCTCTTTCTCTATTTGTGTTCTCCCTCTCTCCCTCCCTCCATCTCTCTTTCCCTCTTTCTCTCTCTCCACACACACACATATGTACACATATGTAGGTAAAATACATATCTACATATGTATTGTGCATATATATATATATATATATATATATATATATATATATCAGATAATTCCGCAAGTTTTACTCTTAGATGTTGCCAGAACACATTTAGAGGTTAATTGTTGTCCAGGGTCATATAGCACACATATGTCAGAAGTAAGACTTTACCTCAGTTCATCCTGACTTCAAGATTAATTCTTTACTATATCACGCTTCTTATGTAACAAAACCTTTAGTTGTAAGTGAGCTTTTTGGCCATTATATATGGTTGTTTTACAACTAAGAGCTGAGGTAAGGAAGGGATCTCCCAAATTGCCCTTTAGAGAAGTCTTCCCAGTTCCAAATAATTGGATGAACCAGGGAGTGTGTATTTGCATTTTTTAATCTGGCATATCTGAGTCTATACTAGATCCTATCTTGAAAGCAGTTATCTTTGTGAACTTGAGAAAACTTTAACTTAAGTGATAGCACATACATAGTTGGAGAAAAAAAAAATTAAGTTCAAGGAAATTCCATCTTTGCCAACCCACCTTTCCAACCACCTACCCTCAAGCTCTCATTGGAAGATTTGAGAGCATTACATCACCAGCTTCTGCTCCTATTGGCTGCCAGCACCTAGAGATCCAGAACACTTGCTATGTTAGAGGTCTAACTCTTCTCTCTATCACTGTTCCAAGGCTGCAAGTTCTCTGCTGAGGACTTTCCTCAGTGTCTACATCACTTGGAAGAATTCACCCTGCTGGAGCAGTGCTGATTGTGGTGTGAAGGCATAAGCATGGACATTGCTTGGGGTGACCTGTGTCTGCCCAAGGCAAGCCTTTCTCTTCCCTGGAATACTGAGGCACAGGTTTGCATGGGAGTAAAAAGAGATCTCGGATGAACTAAATTTGTCTGTTTTCTTCATCTACACTTGCCATAGAATAGATTCTCAGTCTAATAAGTTTTGACAAGAGGTGGCAAAGGGAGCAGGTGCCAATGAATCCAACTAGTCGGAGGCATTACAGACACTGTGGGCACCAGAGGATGGAGGTGTTGCCATGGGAACTGAGTGAAAGGTGCTTGGTGGTGGCTGGTTAGGAGGGTTGTTTTTTGTTTAAGACAGATCTGAGCAGCTAGAAGTCATACTATCTATTTTCTACTTTAGCATCAGTAGGTAAATCCACCTCTCCTCAACTTTCCTTGCCCCCACCTTACATGAGATTTGAGGAATTTAATTTCTTCTCTAACATGAATATCACTTAACTATGAGGCACATCCAGAGCTTTTGAAAAGAAGGTCTTTTCAAAAAAAATAGGGCAGTTCTAATCACAGAACTCTTCATGTTGGAAGGGAAATTAGTGCTTTGAGGGAGGAGTCTTTTTTTTTTTTTAAATCTGAGGATAACATTTTGAGTTGCAAAGCTTTAAACACTTGTTTGAATTGAAATCTCTCTACTCTGTGTCCTTTGGTTCATTTCCTGCTTCCAGTTTGAGGAATAGTAGAATATGATGGAGTTTATTGCCTAAATCCAAGACTCATTAAAGGTAATGGGGACTCTGATATCGCCACCCCTAAAGTGAAACCTTTAAGAAAAATTGATGAACGATGCCAAAAGTCTAAAAATATCCAACCATTTATTAAAAATGGAATTATTATTCTGTCTTCATATACTTTGCATCTTTTTGTCACCCTAATTAGTGATCACTGAGATAACCATTTCCTTTAAAGTATCTTGACAAAAGACAACAAAAAGGACATAATGGCAGGCAAATGAAACAAATACTATATCAAGGAATATAAAAGCAATTAAGCAATCTTACTAAGAGTAAGTCTACACTATAATGTATTGACTTGCATAACCAAAAAATTAACATTAGCATTATTTATTTATTTTAATTGCATTTTTTGTTATTTCTAAATTATATTTTTTTATTTGATTTAGTACTGGTGAATTTTGTGGGCAGTAAGTTTTATATCTCTAGCTAGAGAAGTAGACAGTTATGGGTATGGCTACAGAGAATGGAGACTTGTTTGACATCAAGATTTTTATTCTGTCAGGACCAACCTCAGCAGTAGTGAAACACAGGCAGTGGAAAGGATATTGGGCATGGAGTAGGAGAACCTGTGTCCAACTCTGTCATTTTCTACTTGGTAACAACAGAAAAGTTGCTAAAATATTATATTTCAGGGTTTTTTCTTTTTGTAGAATTAAGGAGTTGTATGATATCTGGATTTCTTTTGAGCTCGAAATCTATGATTCTATGATTCTTTTACATTCTCCATCTTTACCTTATTCCCATTTACATGCTTAGTTTGATCATAGGAACTGGAACCAATCTAACTTCAACATAGGTATAATACAAAAAATATCAAGTCAGAGCTTCTAGATCAAGGTTCAGTGCCTAGAACTCTGCTCTACTTATGTACCAGGATCTTTGATAAAATACCTTTTATTAATCAGTTTTGGTATAACTGGATTTTAGCAGATAGAGTCTCTGGCCTTGGTTACTGTCCTTCATTTTTTTGAAAAGGAGAAAAATGACATCACTATGTAACTATCAAGTTATATTATGTCCAATTCTGGCTGATCAGATCAACATGAACTTGAAATGCTCTACCACAGGTCCAGCAAAGAAGACTATGTGAACATTTGGGATGGTTTCTCAAAATCTGTACATCTTACATTTCTTTTTAACTACTTCAATTCTTCTTTGTTCATAGAACACAGCATCTTCTCTGGTTAGGCTTTCTATGCTGGTTGATCCTGTGCCGGTGTCTCCCATGTTGTAGAAAAATTCCAAAGTCCTTAAGAGAAACATTGAGAATGTCCTAGTATCACTTTTTCTGACCACCATAAACTACTCCACTTTTTGCAACTGAACATTCCATGTACAAGGATGGTGTGATGGTAGCTGATGAAGCACCTGTTTTTTTTAATATTAATTGTTAGTCCCAAATTAGCACAAGCAACAGAGAATTAATCCATATATTTTCAACTCTGCTCAGAGACTACATCATGTGCACAATCATCTACAAATAAAAAATCATGCACCAACTCTCCCTCTACTTTAGTCTTAGCTGTACTTAATTTAGGAATAGGTAAATAAAAAATAGCCTATCTTTTCCCTTGGCAAGAAAAGTTTCCTGAGTGAATTAATCAATAAACATTTATTAATCACCTAGTATATATCAAACACAATGATAATCCTGTGAATTATCACAAATAGGAGAGCAACACAATCCCTGCTTCAAGGTATCATATCCTAAGTAGGAGCCACAATATATTTATAGATAGAGGATCTATACAAAAGAAATTGAGAGAAATTGAGAGGTAAGGCCTAATAAGTAAGATATCAAAAAGACCTCTTAAAATATAGAGAGCTTGAGATGAGCTTTAAAGGTAGCCAAAATTCATGGGAGAGTGTTTTATCATAGGGAGCACCTGAACAAAGGCACAGAGGTGGGAGGAAGAATTGCATGACTAGAGTCTAACAAGTAGCTGGTTTAGTTGAAGCCTAGAATGCAAAGTTGATAACAATGTGTAATTAGTCTGAAAATATAGACAATTCAGATTAAGAAGTTTAAATGTAGAATAGAGGACTTTGCATTTTATCCTAGGAGTGATGGATAGTCATTAAAATTTCTCAAAGAGGGCAATGATGGAGTCAGACCCTCATGTTAGGATGGCAGCTGTGGCTAGATTGAAAGAGGCTAAAGGTAGGGAGACCGTTTAGAAAACAATGGCAATAGACCAGGTGAGCTATAATGACGGACTAGAAATAGGGTGGTTGTAGTCCGAATAGAGATATGGCAAGAAGTATAGAGGAAGTGGAATGGACAAGATATCACAAACATCTGGATATGGAGGATGAGAAAGAATCAAGAATATATCCTAAATTACAATTGGGGAAAAGGAAGAATTACAGGTGCTCTCAACAGAAATAGGTAGATAAAAATAAGGGTATATTTAGAAGCTAATGAATCCTGTTTGGGATTGCAAAAGACAAATGTGAGTGTGGAATTGAAACTCCCTAGACAAATGGAAGTCATGTGGATAGATACTATAGTTGAATCTATGAGATCACTACTAAAACAGAAAAGGCCTAGGACAAAGCCCTGGAGTATACCCATTTATAAAGAAGTACATGGATAATGATACCAAAAAGAAGAGAAATGAGATTCAATTAAATATGCAGAAAGAGAATCATTACAGAACAAAGTCAAGAAACCCAATAAGGAGAGGGTATTCAGGAGGAGGAAGGTGATTAACAGTATTAAATGTCTCAGAAATAAAAAGAAAAATGAGGACTAAAAAAAGGTAAATGGATTTAACAATAGATACCATTGGTAACCTTGGAAAAAGCAGTTCCAGTTGAGTGATAGGTCTAGCAAAGTTCCTGGTACATAGTAGGCACTTACAAGTACTTATTGATGGTTTCCAATTTTTTCATCATCTTGGTTACCCTCAATTAACATTTATAAAGCATTGTAGTTATTAGAATTCTCTCCATCTTGTTTTCATTAACCACAAATGTAAATGTGTAATTAAAAGCTGTCCTTTGCTACCAACTTTCACATCACATGGAAGAGATTATTATTTTTAAAGCACTTTTCCTTTGCAAAGAATTATTTAACCCTTAGGGGAAATCAATCTATTCCTTCTAAGATAAGTAGCATTTTTAGTGCATCATCTTGGGAGAGTTTTTCATGAAGGAAACAACCTCTAGAGCAAGCAGTGTTCAAATAAGGAAAAGGTTCTGTGGCTGCAGCTGTGGCTGAGGCTGGAGACATTAGGATTTGCCATAATAAATCTATTAAAGAAGGGTTGTTTTCAATAAAAGATTTACATAACTAAAGAGCAAATTACACAAGGGCTCAATGTCTAGTGAAAATTATTTACTGCTAAATAATGGATACAGCTCTATGTGCCAGAGTGTTGCAAAGGGCCAAGCTGGGTTTCCATTTGTATTTTCCTTGCTTCTTGAAACCCTATTCATTAAACTTTCATATGCCCTTTATGCAGCCATTATTCCAAAAATAACAGATGATCTAGGCAATAAAGAAAAAAATGAGTTATTTACCAAAATAGCAAGAGTATGAAGATTTTTTTTCTCCTCCCCCTTCTGAGTTTCTGGCCCACTTTGGTACTTCTGCTCTTATTCACTTAGCTTGCTTGAGAACTTAAAGACAAAGAAAATGTTGGAGAGAGAAATATATGCTTTAGCTGTATATGTTTGTCCCTCATTCTTTGGGTCCTGAACCTGAAAGTTATTTTTTTTTGATAAATGCATGTGATTTGAGAGTTAAGTACAACTGCAATAAATTCCTCAAAAATGAAAATAAAGAATGTCAGTAATTATTATTATGCTTCAGAGTACTGCAACATACAATGGAAAGATACTAAGTTTAGAGTCAGAAGACTTGGATTCAGATATGAGCTTTACTATCTACTTAATGTCTCTGAGACTCAGCTACTCTTGTTTGTAAAATGGGGAGCTCTAATACTCCTTTCAGCTCTATCTTTCTTCCTATGATCCTAGTCTCTCTTAAGTTCCCTAACATTACTTTACACTTTAGATTCTCACATTGAATACTTTGAAATAGGTAGGGAAAACATTATCATCCTCATTTCACAGAGGTTTGTTTTCAAGACACATGACAGAATAGTTGAAGAAATTGGATTAAAATCTAGATCTTGACTTGTTATCCAGCTTTATTTTTGTTACAATCCCAAGTCAGCTCCATGGTTTACCCAGCCCAGAGCTTTTTCAGTGCATTGGCATTAAAGGTGACTTCTTTGGCAACAGGTAATATAGGAATGTCCTGAAATTATAAATAACTTCATCTGAAACTTGTTATGAATTTCTCATATAGAAAGTCTATATTATTTTTGACACATACATCCTCCCTCATCCTACAGGTAAAAGACAAGAGAAGAAAATAAAAAAAATATTTTGGAGCACAAAAATGCAAAAAGATAATGAAGAAGAGATATTTTTGGCTTGGTTTGACTTTAGGGAATAGATCAATTCACCTTATCAGTTTATTTAGCTGCAATACTTTTCTATATTAGAATGTAAAACATCTTGGATGCTAGTAATTGCTGACTAGACCTTGGACAAACAATGAAGGATACCTCTGTGCCTGACCTCAGAAAAACAAACAAAAATAATTATTGAGACTGAATTCAAGAGAACAGTCAAAAATGTGACTTAAAATTTACAGAAACAGAATTTAAGAGAACTAAGTCTTCAGGGTTAGAAAAAATGAAAGATCTGAGATGAAGGGTGACAAAAAAAGGGATTTCATTTGAAATGAAAATGATAAGGACAAAATATTTATTGAAGGTCAAGTAATAAACAAGACAAATGGGAACACAGTGCAAGTTAAGATCTAGATAGAACCTTTCATGAAGGACCTTACAATCTAGTTGTAGAGATAGGTTATTAAACAAAATATACAAAATGGCATATGGTTGTCCTAAGAGAATAGTATATATATATATATATATATATATATATATATATATATATATATATGTGTATATATATATATATATATATATATATATATATATATATATATATATATATATATAGTATGTAACATGGAAATATAGTAAAAGGAAAAATCAAGAGACTTGGGGGGAAATAATCTATAGGAGTAGATTAGGGTGGGATTTATAAACATGGAGAAGAATGTGAGAGGATAATATAAAGAGAGGAAGAGAGTTTCATGGTACAAACTGGAAACAAAATGTGAACTAGTTTGCTAAATGAGAGAGTTGTGAAGAGAAAGTTAAAGAAATAGAGAATTTCCCTATCTAGCAAGAGTAAGATAATAATAATAATCCTGAGAATAGGAAACAAACAAATGAGAAGTTAAAAGTCTGCCTTGGAGGAGCCAATTCATTGTACTTAACTTCCCTAGTTCTATTGTGTGTATTGTAGTCCTTCAGTTATCCACAGATGATGACCTTGGTGTCTTGGAATGACTGACCCTCACTCATCCCATGTATCCAGTTAGTTGTGAAATCCCGGTGTTTCCACTTGCACAATATCTCTCACATTCAATCCTTTTCTCTTCCCACACAGTCACCATTTGAGAAATTAGATTCTCATCCACTCTCACTATAATAATATAATCACTTTCTAATTGGTTTGTCTATTCAGGTCTCTTCCTTCTCTAATCCAACCTTCATAGCTTCAAATCTGCAAATCAGATTACATCTTTTCCCTCATCAATTAATTCTGGTGACTTGCTATTGCTTTTAGGATAAAATGTAAATACCTCAATATGGCTCTCTAAGCCCTTCATAACTTGTTCCTACCCTATCTTTCCAGTAACAACAACAATACATGATTTCCCTTTCCATACTCTAGGGTCCAAATTAGCTTTTCTCTTCCTCACAAATGGCATTTCATCTCCCATTTCCATTCCTTTGCATGGGCCAACTTTCATGCCTCGAATACATTTTCAACCCACTTCTGCTTCCAATAATATTTCATTTCCTTGATGATATTCAAGCACCATATTTTATATGGAGCCATTCCCTATTCTCATATCCAAATTGCTCATCACAATTCTTGGCAAGGAGTAGCTAAAAAAATAATGCATTTTAACTGACCAACAAACAACCATATAAGAATACTAGGATAAGAGAAATATATAGAATTTAAACATTTCAAGAGTTAAAAATACTTTTCATAAAACTGCATTGATAGGCTGTGAGGACATTATAAGCCCCATTTCAGGAAGAGAAAAACGGAGGCAATGGGAAATGAAACATCTAGTCTATTCAAGCTCTCCTAACCATGAAATGTCAAACTCAGATCAGTCTTCTGACTTCAAATGCAGACTTCCTTTCACTTTGTCTAGGTTGCCCTTGTACTTAGCATTAGCCTTGAGAAGCTGAAAACAGGAATCCAGGTAGAGTGGATAATACTGTTTTTAAAGCTGGGCTATATGGCTGTACTCTGTAACTGTGATTACTTAACTCACAAATAGTCCATGATTCAATTCGCCTCACTGCTTGGAGCATAGTGACTCTCACATTCCAGCAGACTGGATTGAATCATTTTGCTTCTTTAGTGACAATTTACCCAACGGAAGAACATAAGAGAAAAGAGGGTTGGTGGAAAGATGCAATCTGAAGGCCATAGCTCTGTGAAGTAATTCTCAACCCCTACCCTAAAGCAGCTAAGAACTTTCAGGGAAGAAAATGTCTTCTATGCCCCATATCCACCTAGACACCCACTCTGAATGTCATGGCTAGCATAGTATCCCATTTGAAATGTTGCTTTCTTTTCCCTCAGGAATTGTTGGGAAGTGGGTTGTCCCTTTAATTATGCTGGGAGTGAATAGATGATTATTTGATTAGAAATTTCACCCCTCCTATAGCACTAATTTAGCCTACTTCATGTTACTAAGGTTGGAGAGGCATACGAGTTTCCTCAAAAGCAACGACTAGCCTGACACCTTGTGACATTTTGCCAAGATGTATTATGTTATTTCAAGTAGAACTGTTTTTTAAAATTTTATATTAGTTAAGACTCAGTCAACCATCTCACCCAGACTACAAATGCAAGCTCTTTTTATAAGCTTCATCTCACTATTGATAAGCAAGGGAATTTTGATCCACTCCATTTGCAGTCATGGCAGGTTCTCTTCTCTTTACCACACAACCTCCAGTGTCCCCTTCTCCCTGGAACTCAGCCAAGATGTTGAACTTAGCATGGACATTCAATTGGCTTAGCCCACCAATGCTTAGACTCTAGAACCCAAGAGATTCTTAAGCCTCATAATCTCAGGTTTCTGTGATTACAAGTATGCAATAATATATTTATCTCAAGTAGACTGTCTCAAGATGTGTAGGGGCATGTTTCCTCATACTAACCTGTCCTTTGTTTTAGCTAAAACAGATATCAACTGGACTTTTGACTCTAAGCAGCATGAAGCTGGTGCAATCTTTCTATTACTCCTAAAAGGCCTTTCTGAAAAAACTATGAAGCCTTCCCCAACTAGGTTATATTGCTTGTTGCCTTCTCTGCATACTTAAAGAACTTAGAATCATGAGGTAGAAGGAACCTCAGAAACCTCCTGTATTAGGGATGGAAACTGAGATCCAGAAAAAAGTAAATAATTTGGCCAAGATCACAGAAGTAACAAGTGAAATAGCCAAAACTTAAATCTTGATTGTATGACAGAATCATGTTGTCCCCTGGATTCTGCTGGAATCTTGTTTGACTTGCAACATTTCATATTTAATTGTTCATTATTACATATTGTTTTCAGATTCAATTTAATTCTTTTCCACAAATATTTCTTAAGTTTCTTGTAGGCTTTTTGAGGATAGATAGGGTTTTTTTTTGTTTGTTTTTCTAATCCCATTATGTCCCCCACAGTACCTAGTAGAGCACTGGTCTTCCAGGGTATACTCCCAAAGTACTTTTAACCTATAGGAAGAGCAAGTATTAGGTGATGGAGGGATGCTAAGAAATATGAGAAGTCATCTACTCCATTCCCTGTCTCCGAGGCAGTCATCCCTAATTCGTCTGAACTAAAATCCTCCAACTTATCAGCTAAAGGTCTTGGTGCATTCAAGAACTCCCCTTCACTTGTCCTAGGCTCTACCTGCAATGAGATGGCCCCTGACCCTCAGAAAGAAGAACTGCAGAACAAAGCTTTCTATGAACCTATTTTCCCCTTTCTTTTGCTCTTGTACAAAAACTAGCAAACGTGGTGGTTTGGAGAGACTGGTGTCAGGGGTGTCAAGGTTTTTAATTAAACCATGCCCAGCCTCTGTTCTCTTCAGGGTAATTGAAGGCAGGCTGCTGAGTTGTTCTGGTTATGTGGATTTGGAGAAACTGGGTCCTCATTAGCTGGGGGTGAGTGGGTGAGATTCATCCAAGGTAAACACAGGCAGCTCATGTGAGCCAGCCTTTAGGGAATGCCTTAGAAACATGGGGCAAAATACAAGAAAACATGCTACTCTGTGCTTTACTAACATCTTAGCAGGCAATCTAGTCTTGTCTTACAGCCTTCAGCCAGGATCACACAGAAACTGTTCCATACTAGGGAGAATATTATATTCCCTGATGTTAAAGAAAATGATACTACATTTCAGTAAGTCTTTTGCCATTTTTGCCACTGCTTAATAAATTGACATCTATTGTCTTGATCTCAGAGAAAGCATGATAGTATATACTCCACATATTAGCTATATGAATAAGTTTTTTTTTTTTTTTTTTTTTTATGATGACTATGGTGCCATCAAGTACTGAGCTTAGAGTTGCTGATCTAAATTCAAATCCTCTCTGCCTCTTCTCACCTCTGTGAGCTTGGCAACTTGCTTTATCTTTACTTTTCACCTCATTTTCCTCATTTCTAAAGAGAGATGGTTGGACTAGATGCCTTCTCTAGTTCTCTAGCTCTCTAGTTCTGTGATTTACGGTGAGATAGAAGTAGTGGATAGAGCACTGGGCTTTGAATCAGGGAGAACAGAGTACAAATACAAACAGTATTCCAAACAATGGCTTGCTTTTTGTCTCTGGGCAGCAGACAAACTCCCTCAACCCACATTTGCTCATATGTAAAATAAGGATAATATCATTGACATCTACAAGGTTTTTGTGAAGATCAAGTTAGAAAATAGAGGTAAAGAATTTTATACACATTAAAACCCTATTTAAATTCTAGCTGTCGTTATTACTTGTTATTTTTACTGTTTTTGTTGTAGAACATGCTTTTGTCATCTTTTCAATAAATGGCCCAGTGAATAGAGTACCAGGTCTGAAGTCAGGAGGATTCACTTTCATGAGTTTAAAATCTGCTCCCAAACACTTACTAGCTGTGTGAACTTTATAAGTTATTTAACTGTTTGACTCAATCTCCTCTTCTGAAAAGGAGCTGGAGAAAGAAATGATGGGCTACCCTATTATCTTTGTCAAGAAATCCCTACGTGGGATCATGAAGAGCTGAGCATGAAGAGTTGAAATGACAACTAAATACAATAACAATGACAGCTAAATACATAGTGCTGCTTTGGAGTTAGTTATACATGGTGATTGCCCATGCATATTTAGCTGGACTTTAGATAATTTAGGACATAATCCAATCAAAAAAGACTTCAAACAATCTATGACTTTCATCATCTTTGATTTCATCAGCACTTACTCCAAAAGACATCTAAACCTTTACACAACTTCATAAAATATCATTAATCCTTTGAAGCCACACTTTGGTCAGAGTTCTGAGATCTTATATTTGTTTCCTCTCATTATTATTATGGTACAACATGTGTTTTTCTGTTTATTTTACTCTTGAATCTGTTTCAATTAATATGACTTTCCATATTTCTCTGAAAGCATCATATGTATGACTTCTTATGAGACTACATTGCATTCATGTATCACAATTTGTTCAACCATTTTCCAATTTATGTCAGTTCATTGCTACAATAGCAGTGAAAAGTGTGCTATAAAAATTCTTGTACTTAAAGGTCCTTTCTCTTAGTTGTTGACCTCTTAAGGGTATTTACCTAAAAGAAATTTCATTGGGTTAAAGAATATCTACAGTCTGGTAACAAATTATCTTCCAAACTGATTGAATCTGTTCACATCTTTACCATGCAACATATTTTGTGCCTTTTCTTCTAAAAGTGTTTTTTGACAATTGTTATTTACAAATTCAATATATACAAATTAAAACCCTATCTAACTTCTACCTACATCTCCCTACATCCAGCACCCCCTTTATACCAGGAGCTCAACAATAAAAGTAAAAAAAAAAAAAAAAAAAAAAAAAAAAAAGGAAATACCAAAAGAAAAGAAAATGAGCAAAAAACAGAAAAGAACCCTGTCCATAGAAAGCTACAATGGTGACAGGGAAGACCAAAATACCAATTCAGATAAGGACAAAATGTTCATAGAAGAAACCTCAAATAGTGATGTGAATTGGTATCAAGACTAAAGAGGCTTCTTAGAAGTGCTCATAAAAGACTCTAAAAGGCAAATAAGAGGGGTAGAAAAAATGATTAAAAATTAAAGATATACAAGAGAGAGTCAATAGCTTGAAAAAGGAAGGAAAAAATGTTGACTAAACAAAACAACTCCTTAAAAATACAATTGGTCAAATGCAAGAAAATACTAATTTAAAAAATCTCAGTATTAAAATCATAGTTATCTTCCCAGTTTCCTTCTCAGTTTGGAAGTAAGTTCAATCAAAAAAATCTTGGCATAGAAAAACCACATGATGTTTTCATAATAAAAAAGGATCCATGGCTTAAAATTTACACTTTAGATTAAGTAGAAGTTTTATTGTTGTTATAAACTATAGTTCTATAAAAATGAGGAAACAGATCATTTTAAAATGAAATGGAAAGACATATATGAACTTATTACAAGTGAAATGAGCAGGACCTGAAACATAATTCACACTATAACATCAATATTATGAAAATGAACAGTTTTGGGGTATTTCATAAAGGACACAATGAGCAGAACCAGAACATTTATATGAAAACAAAATGCAATAAAACAAATTTGAAAGCTGTAAGTATTAAGATGAATAAAATGACCATAATGCCAGAGGATCAGTGATGAAACATACTATGCATAATGGAAAGGAAATAGATTTAAAGTACAGAATGAGACTTAAGTTATTCTTGTATATAACTAGAGAAATTTTGTTTTGCTTGACTATCTTACAATACTTTTTTTTTTCTTTTTCAATGTATGGGGGATGCAAAGAAGGGACTATAGACTCCTATAGATGTGAAAAGTTACATATACTGTCAGACGATATTATTTTATTATGAGTTTTATTTAACTGTTTAAATTTATTAATACCTCATAAACTAAGAGTAAGCTATAAATTTGTCATTTAAAAAAGGCATTAATATCAAATAAATATAAATATATAATGCATATATATATTTGTGTATGCATACATGTATGTATGTAAGTATATAGATATATGTGTGTATAGATATGTATACATACAAATATATGTGTGTATATCAAAACATAACTTCAAGAGAGATGAGGCTCAACGAGGTAGTCTTTATTAAGCTGTTGAGTTGTGTCTATAGGCTTCTTTTTTTTTCACCAAGATAAATAGAATACAAAGAAAAAAATGAATGAGGAGTAGCTGATTTGTACCATAAGCTGTCTGCAGATTGTGTTGAGATAGAGGAGTTTGTTCGGTTGACTAAAAAGTAACAGATTTGCTGATGTGATAATTTACTTGGTTCCTAGAGACTGGGACACTTTTTCTGGGGCAAAGGGAAATGCTAAACAAAAGGGGCTTATTGCCTATGTATATTGAAATGAATGCTAGTTTAAAATTGAAGTCATGTTGACAGAGGGTCACTTTCTTTGCCTCCATATATCCATGTTGCTCACGCTTGTTGCTCAGGAGACACATTTGATTCAATTCCTGTTTACAGACTTCCTTCTTGCCTAAAAATATGAGAAACTACTCATGTTGTGGTTCCTAATTTTTAGTGAAAAAGCATAGAGAATTGGTCAAGTCTAAGAAAAGGTACAGAAAATAGGGCTATTTCTGAAGCAAACAGACTTCTTTTACTACCTCATGTCTCTTGTATTAGTTATCATTGCTTTGAAGCTTTCCAGGCATTTTGAAGAATTTTAACTATATATATAGTTAAATAGCAATATGTATTTGGGAGATGATCATTAATGTAAGTTCCACCCCTCTAAAATGTTTTTTCTATAAAATTATCTGTTTTGAAATCATATCTTGTTGCTAAAAGGCAAATGCCACTTAAAGTCATTTAATCAAGCTCTTGATTTGGAATAATTTATGGAGTGGAGACATCCCTGGCAAGACACTCAGGAGCCCTGGTAAGACAATCAGAAGCCCTGGTGAGACAATCAGGAGCCCTAGACTCTTCTTCAAGCTTGTTGCATCATCTTTAGCAAGTTATCCAAATTGCCTAAGTCTCACTTTGCTTATGTGTGTCAAGCAGATAACAGTCTCAACATTGCTATATTCAAAGGGCTATTGTTAGGATTATGTTAAATAACTGAAATGAGCTTCTTTTGGACACTTAAAGATAGTACACAAATAAGAAGACTGGTTGATATCTCTGGTCCAAGGGAGATCTTAAGGCTATAGTTATTTTTTTCTACTGAAAGATGAGGTTTGTTTTCTATTGGATATGTCTTCTTTCTGTATCCTGCCTCAACTAAAATTGATTTGTAGTACAAATAATTCTTCTGGGAAAACCAAAGAGTTTTTCAGACAAGATGTAAGCTACATGAACTGTACATTAATATTGGGAATGCAGCTCAAAAAATGTTACATGGCATCTAATTAAGTACATTATATTAATTGAGCTAATAGAAAAGATGTATGAATTTTATGAGTTACCTTAGGTATTACCTCATCCAAACATCTCCTCTATACATCTACTTTACAGAATAGGAAACTGGGGCCAAGGGAATCAATTAACTGAAAAATGTAGTAAGTATTAGAGGACAGGCTTGAACCAAAAATCCTCTCATTTAAGAATCAGTGTGTTTTTTTTTAATTGAACCACAATGTCTCTTTCATTCATTTAATGAACATCTCATAATCATTTAAAGTGTTGTAAAGGATGCTTTGCTTAATAGTGAAGAAAATATAAATATGTATAGACATGGTTTCTGTCCTTGAATAACCTACAACCTAAGTGAGAAAGAAAAGATGTTGCTATGTGAAGTCATTAAGTGAAATCCAGTCAACACATGTTGATTAAAGGCCTATTTTAATGGCAAGCCCTGAGCTAACCACCTAGGATGCAAAAAAAGTGAAATCTGTCCCAACTCCCCATGAGCTCATCTATTGGGACAGAAAACATGGAAACACTTATGTACTGACTCATAGTAGGTAAATTGGAAGTAATCTTAGAGAGAAGACACTATTGTTAAGGGGTCAAGGAAAGGTTTCTTAAAGGAGAAATTTTAGTTGAATCTTGAATGAGAGGTGGAGATAGACAAAAGCATTCTAGATATTGGGGACAGCCAGTATAAACATAAAGAGTAAGGAAATAAAGTTTCTTGTACATGGAACAGAAAAGCTGGTGTCACTGGATCATTCAGGAGAGTAAAGTATATGAAATTTGAAAAGGGAGACTGGGTTATGATAAGATTTAAAAGTCCTTTTTTCTATTTGCCCCTGGGAATAAAAGAGAGCCCTTGAGTTTGTTAAGTAGGAAGAAGTCTGATGTGGTCAGAGCTGCATCAGAAGAAGATCATTTTGCTAAATCAGAAAAGATTGCCTAAAGTAGGGAGAAATTCAAGGCAGGGGAACCCACCAGAAGACCCTTATAGTCTCTGTGTAAGTGTGTGAAGTCTTGTTCCATTCTGGAGTCAGTATCAGAGGAAAGAGGAGGACACGTACAATTGATGTCATGAAGGCAGAATTGATGGATCTTGGCAACAGATTTAATATGGGATAAGAAAAAGTGAGAAGTCAAAAATGACACTGAGCTTTTGAGCCTGAGTGGCTGAGATAATGATAACACTTTTGATACTTATAGAAAAGTTTGGAAGAGGAGAGGATTGAAGAGAAACATAAGTACAGTTTTGAAAATGTTGAATTTAAGATGTCTATGGCATGTCCAGTTCAAAATACACAAGAGGCAGATAGAGTTTAGGAGATAAATTATACATTGATAAATGAGAATCATTTGTATAGCAATGTTGACAAAATCCTTTGGAAAGTGAAATCCTATAAAGGGGCAAAGAGAAGAAACTTTGAATAGAACATGGGGAGAGGAAGCATCCATAGTAAATCGACTTGATCCAAATAAATATTCAAAAAAGGAAACTGAGTAGGAGGAGTAAGATAGGTTTTAAAAGAAACAGGTGTTCTTTAAAAAGAACAATGTCACCAAAATCAAGAGAAAAGGGTTTTCAGGAAAGGGCAATTGATAGTTTTGGAGCTGCAGAGAGTTTGGGAAAAATCAGGGCTGTAAAAGATGATTTGAAGGATCAATTAAAAGATGATTGGCAACCATGAAGAAAAGAATTTCAGCTGAAAATGCATACTGAAGAGAGTCTAGAAGCAAGTGAGAAAGTTAGAGGAAGCTAAGGAACAATTTATAGTCTGATTTCCAAGGATGTTAGTCATAGAAGCAAGGAGATACATACAATTGTAGGATGATAGCAGGGATAGAAGGAGCAAGGGTTTTGATTGTGTTTTTGTTTATTTTTGTTTGATTGGTTGGGTTTTTATTTTGCTTTGATTTGGTTGGGTTTTTTTAGTATGAGGGATTCATACTAGGGCAACAGGGAAGCAACAAATAGGCAACAGCTATAGACTGATATCCATGAAAGTTAGAATAAAAGAGGAGGCAATATGCTGGAGAAGACAGGATGAATTGGGATCAAGTTTGTCTTAATGAGGAGGATCACTTCTTCAAATAGTGGTAAAAGGCATCCGAATGATATCAGAGGACAGCCCTTCTAATGTGTGAGCATACTTGACATGTCCTCTGTATTATCTGCTCTCAAGTGTTCTGGTTGCCTAGAATGATTTAATGAAATACTGTCCTCCCCAGGCAAAGTACTATAAACCAATCATTTCTAAGCCTTAGGGCAGAGTGCCCTAACTGCCATACTCTCCAGATGTCAGGAAAAAATATATAACTTAATTCCTTCGATACTTCAATGGACTTAGAATCTCATCACTGTGGATATTGCCTCCATCTTGGCAGATCTCAGTTCTTCCATAGCTTCTCATCCTATAAAAGTCATGTCCATGTGTCTTGTCACAAATTTTTCACTGAGGTTCTATGCATATTTTCCTTTGGTTCTTTTAACATTTCATGTGTACTTGCACAATGCTCAGATGTCCATTCTTTATGCCAAATTCTTGCTAATTTATTAGTCCCTGAAAAAAAGGTTCTTGCCACAAATTTTCCTTGAAACTATCAAATGTTCCAATAATTATGTTTACCAATGGAAATGACACCAAAGGAGATATACTATCATCTTAAAGAGCTTTGGACTTTCTTATCTGACTTACAGATAAAATCTCCTATTTATATTTTTTTCTTTTTGTGACCCAGATGAGGTTCTAGAGAACAAGAACAATCATGCTTTTTGTACCCCTCATAATTTAAGAGATTCAAGAGGATTCTAAAAAGAGTCCTTTGGAGACAATCCCTTAACCCAAAGGAGTGACTCTAATATCATTAATCTAAGTTACTATTGCAGTCAAGAGAGTCATGGATATGTTTGTTGATGCACAGGTAAAATCATCATCTACGTTGGTCATTGTTTACAATGCTTGTACAAAAGTTTGGCCCTGATAATTAATGAGATTAATAGCTCTTAATGAATTTGCTAATATTAATGGTGCCCAAAACGGTTGTGCTTTTGAGTACAGACTAAGAGAGAAGATCTGACCATAGCTCAGTGGATGGGATACTCAGTCTTGAGTCAGGAAGACATAGAATCAATTACAGCTTTATTTAATCTCTATCTGCCTCAGTTTCCTCAACTGTAAAATGTAACTAATAATAGTACCTTCTTTCCAAGGTTGTTATGAGGATCAAATGACATAATGTTTCTAAAGAGCTTAGCACAATGTCTGGAACATAGTAAGTGGTTAATATATGTTTTATTCTTTCCTTCCTGGATCCATCCCTGGAGAAGGCTTAATTCAAATCAAATGGTAGGATTCTCATCATTAACCTCATAACTATATGCCTTTTTGTTTTCAATTCAATTAATACTGAATTAAAATGAATATCAAGTGCAGTCTGGGGTGTGTCTGCATATATGTGTGTGTGGGTGAAAGAGAGAAGAGAGACACAGAGAGAGTAGGCTAAAGGCTAGCAGCCCTACCTGCTTTGCCTTTCTGTGATGAGGTGAAGGTGAATGAGTAAAGCTGATGTTGAAGAATGGCTGTTTTTCTATGAGCTTCAGGCTTTCTTTTTTAGCACTAGCTAAACTGATTCCTTCTTCCCCACCCACCAGCTGCTTTTATGAGTCACTGACATACACAGCAGGATGGGAGAGGATATTCCAAAGCATAAAACTGGAGTATTTAGGGGGTGGGGAGGAGGCAATACTGTGGTTCCCCCAGGGATGGATGCACTCAAGGGATGCAAAATATCAGCACTAGAATCACTATATACCCATTCATATCATTAAAGGAACATTACCTGGTTGAAAATCTATTATCTCTCAATGTTGTGATTTTTAAAATTCTGAAATTCTCAGTAAAAGATCCATGATATTGCTTGCTGAAATAAAACAAATGGTAAGAGCCTAGATTCTTGTCCTTGAAAGATGGAAGTGAGAAAAATCTTAATGAGTCTTAATTGCAGGTGAAAACTGAGAAAGGTGAATAGTACTGACCTTGGGTATGAAGCTCTTCCTGAGGCTAAAAATTTGCTGTACAAGATCTGAAATAAAAAAATGTTCTTTGTTTATTTTTATATTAATTAGAAAAAGAAATACATCTCTTTTTAAATGATGCAGCACAAGAATTTAACTTTGGTTGGAAAAAATATGACATTGTAGGACGTGCACAGAAACTTTTCATGACTTCTCTCTTTAAAATTCCAGGAGAATTAGCTAGGAGAATACAGCCCTCCTTTGAAATGTCAGAAACTGGAGTGTGATAGTATTGACCTGGTTTGCAAAACTTTTCTTACCAAGCTGAGAAGAAAGATGCCAATGGAGCTCCATATCATTTCTATTTCACTATTCCAATTAGAGGGATTGGAATATCCTCCCTGAAAACAAAGCAGTTGGGTGACTCATGGGAACAAAAAAAAAAAAAAACCAGTAATTCAGATTAATTGAAAAATGGGTGATGTCTGAATTACAGAATAGTCACCCTAGTTTATTTACTATAACATTATAAAAAGTGGAACCAAGAGAAAGCCTTGGAGGCATTCTAATTTATTCTATACCTGAATATGAATCTCCTCTACAAAATCTCTGATAACTATCCCTCCAGTTTCTGTGTAGAGATCTCCCATAGAAGAATCTGTTCACCTTAGAATCACCCAATTCTACTTTTTAATAGTTCTAACAGTTAAGACTTTTCAATTAGATGAAAATCTGCTTCTCTGCAACTTCTATCCATGTCTTATAGTTCTGTCTTCCAAATCCAAGCAAGCAAACTCTGAAATATTGAACATATCTCCTGGAAAATTGGTCTCTTTTCCAAATTGAATTGTCTTAATTCTTTGAACTAATATTCTTAGGGCATAGAGTTGAATTTCCTCAACTTTGTGGACAACAGTGGCCATCACCTCTCTTACTCTGAACCCTATAGTTCCAGTGGGACAGCCTAAAATTGCAAATATTTTGGCTGCCTCATTTATGTATCCCCTCAAACAATATTTATTAAGCACATACAATTGCAAAAAAACTTTGCTAGGCATCGGAGATTTAAAGCCAATAAAAGCAAAACAAAGCTTGTCTTCATATTCTTAATTCATATTGAACCTATAGTCACTAGCATCATTAAATTTTTTCCTTATGCATTTCTATTCAGGCATATCTCCCCAATTCTGCTGTTCTTATACATGTGCAATCAATTCTTTTAACTCAAGTAGGGGGAAGGAATATAATATATATATATATGCACATATTTTATATGTATCTATACAAAAATGTTATATTATACATGCATATATATCTATTTAATTTCAACACATTTTTCTAATAATGTTAGAAAATCTTGTTGCATGAGTATTTTGTCATGTGATATATTAGTTATCCTTCTATTCATTTCCTATGCATCTACTCTCATTGTAGGCATTGTAGGGAATATAAGAGAAGGAGCCCCTACATGTGAAGATATTTTGGAAGGCATTTTTCTAAGAACTTGCTTTGAAATCAGATTTTTCCCTTAGATAATCTTATTGTATTCAGCCGTTCATTAGATTCAATCTGCTGTTCTGCCCTTTCAAGCCCAATCAGATGTCATTATGCAGCAGTCTTGTGTTTATTTTTGACAGCCTAACTGCTTTCCTTCTTTTGACTTCACTGCACCTTTAACTACTAGATTCCAAAGCAGTAAGTTCTTCCACATGCATCACTAATAGAGAAAACTCTTCCCATCATGCTAATTTTGGTAAATAATTGTGGTTAAACTCAGTATAGATTAACTTCTTCCAAAATTGATCCCCAAGTATTTGCAAACATTTCAATATCTTGTCACTAGCACCTGTTATCTAGCATCTACCATTATATGCTTATCTGTTAAGACTATTCATTGGTCACCTATATCTATTTTAGCCAGCTGTCAGTGTTACAATGTCACTATACCATATCCTAAGACTTAGCAGATTCCTTGCCAAATTAACATGGCAACTTTCCTGAAGAGTATAGTTTCTCTCAATAATGGATATAGTTTGCTTTCCATCTTTAGATGTGTGAGTCTCATAGGTGCATTTCATAGTATCCTTAGACATTCCCTTCTTTTGCAGGAAAATCTTAATAGTGTTTTCTATCAGTTCTTTGCTGAGGGATCTAATGACTAGTTTATAGGTATTCTTCAATCCTAATTTTCCAGGGATGCCAGAATGTACAACTAAGGCAGCTAATTTATAGACACCTTTTGAATTTGTTCCCCTATAATGTTTACTAATGATTTCACTTTTCTTCAAAGGCCATTGCAGAGCCATGCTGGGTTTCCTCACTAGTTTTATCTTCAGTGGCAGTAGGCATTTCCAGCATTAAAGTGTTCAAAAAAGATTCCACTCAAATGTTTCATAACAAAATGCAAAAAAAAAAATAAAAAATAGAGTCCATACTGTACACATTAGCTCAAATAGTACTATTAAGGAACACAATAGGGCAATACTTATATACACAATAATGCAAATGAATGGGTAAACTAAATAGCTTTCATATTAGCAATAAATTAAATGTATAATTAAACAGAACTATTTAATTCATGAGTGAATTCTGAATAGAAAAATAAAAACTGAACAAAATAGAGCATATTTAATAATAAGAACCAGGCTATGGCAATACCATGCCAAAGTTCATATGCTCTATTTTGTTCAGTTTTTGTTTTTCTATAGTTCTCAGGAAAATGTCATGTTTTCTATGATTGTCAAATAAAAAAGAACCTTTGTGTTTCTTTAGTAGGCTATAGTTTGTCTTGAATTGTACTCTTGGCTTGGCCCATTCTTGCAAGAAAATAACTGTCAATCTCCTATGGTATTACATCTCAGAGAAGTCACACTAGCATGACATCATTTATTTTTATCATATATAAGCATTACTTTGCAAAATATAGTTCTCATTAGAGGCAATGGAAATAAAACAAAATCTATTAAAAACAACTTCTATGAGAGAAACATATCTGAAGTTTTTCTCAAAACCAGGCAAATTTTAACCAGCTTATTATGCACACTTAAAACTGAAAACAAAGCTCAGGTAATAAGATTCCATCAATCACTCAACTAGCTTTTATTAAATGTCGATTATGTGGTAGCATTGGGCTAAGCTGCAGAGATTTTTAAAAAAGAGCAAACATGCATGCACATGTGCACATACACACACCAGCTCCTGCTCTCAAGGAGAAATCTTAGAGAGAAGACTACATGGAAACAACTATATTGAATATACATGTGACAAGTCAGGGTTAGTCTCTAAAAGAAGGTGTTAAGATTATAGAAGCCTCAGGCCAACAAAAATGGGGGACTTAAGCTGAAACCTGAAAGATGTCAAGGGAATTAGGAAATGGGGATGAGGAGGGAGAGAATTCTAGGAACAAGAACTAATCTGGAGGTCTATTCCACCAATGTTCTTCAGGATGACCATTGTCTAATAAGTAACAAGGAAAACTGGGAGCTGGGATCCCTTGGCTGCTTTTCTTTCTCTCTGTCACTGACTGCTTTCTCTGATCTTTCCTTCTACTTCCCAGAATGGTTAGTTCATCAGCTGAGTTGTAGAAGTCTCCTGCTCTTTCTCCACTTGTACAGTGGACTCTAGGGAATCTGATGCTGTGGTTGAGTTCCCCTAAGGAATGATGACTACATTTGCCTGGGGCAGGTTAAAACATGTTTAGTCTTTTAAACTGTTTTAAGCTTTTTTTTTTTTTTCCACTTTTAATTGGCTCTCTATAAAATAAGTATTCAAAAAAGAAGGTAAATCTCAGGCCACATTTTTGTCCCAAGGACCAGAAAACCTAAATCAAGATGATAATTGAATTTAATTCTCTAGAGATTAGCCAATCAACCAATAGCTTATCATGTATTTACTGAGTGTCTCATAGTTTGCATAGAGGCAGCTAGATTATGCAATGGCTATAGCACTGGCTACAGTATAATCAGGAAGACCCAAATTCAAATTCAACCTCAGACAACAATTAGCTGTGCAATCCTGGGCAAGTCAATTAAATCTTTCGGTCTTGGTTTCCTTATATGTACAATTGGAACAGTAATAATACCTCCTTCCTGATTTGTTATGTGGATAAATGAGGTAATATTCATAAAATATTTTATAAACTTTAAACCACTATAAACACTAAATTACATTTCCCAACATTGTTCTAAGAATGGGGAAAAAAAAGAGAAAATGGACACTTTTCCACTTCTTTGCAAATTCTATGAAGTTGGGATAGCACTGTAAAAAAGATCATTGGACCATGAGCCAGGACAACTGAGTTTTAGTTCTTGAAATGACACAAATAGACTGAATAAATTGGACTGCTGTCTGTCTGACCTTGACCTAGAAGTCTCCTTTCTATTCTTTATATTTAGAGTGTCTTCTCTTTACTTCTTTACCTATTGAGTTCTTACTTATCCTTTAAACCCTTGTATGACCTTTAATAAATTACAGTTTTTTTTCCTGGTCTCAATTTCCTATTTTGTAAAATGAGGGAGAGGACTAAGTAATCTCAGAGGCCTCTTCCAGTTCTGACAGTCTATGACTATATGAAATTCAGTTGGGAGAGTTTAGGTCAAAGATAAGGAAGATTGAGCTAGGATTCTGAAGGAGGGTACAGGATGCCCTGAAAATAAGACAGAAACTATTTATATGGGACAATTTGATATAATTCTGCCAAAGGGCAGGAGGATGGACTAAATGATATATCTCAAGGTCCTTCCTATTGCTATGATTCTTTTTTCACTTCAGACACATAATAAATAAATATATATTTGATGACGACAGTGATTCTACAGAAACAAAGTTCCTTGCAGGCGTCTTGGGAAATACGAGATGAAATCAAATCAGAAATGAAATAATTTAGAGGTACTGCAGGCCTGTTGCAATTGACTGAGAGGTCATAGCTTAAATGATTTGGATGCCTAAAATGAATGAATCCAAACAGAATCCCCAGAAGGATTTTTGAAAACAAAATAGAAAAGAAGAGGCCCAGAGGCAGATCCCAAATGGCGAGAGGAAGAGCACAGACAGATTGAAAAGCAGAAAACAAGATAAATAATTCAACATTGAATGAATGTTTTATTAAAAGTCCCTACTGTGTGTAGTACCCTATGCTAAGCAGTTAGACATAAAAGGGAAAAAAGTTCAGATAAGACAGTAACCTTGCCCTCAGAAAGGTTATTGTCTAGAAGAGAGGAAGTAAAACTTATTTTTTCATAACCCCATTTGAAGTTTTCTTGGCAAAGATAATGGAATAGTTAGCCAATTTCTTTCACATCATTTTATAGTTGAAGAAACGGAAGCAAACATAATTAAGTGACTTGGTAAGGTCATACGTCTAGTAAGTCTAAGGGAAAAACTTACACAAGAGATGACTATAATAAACAATTGATTTTAAGAATGTTATCAATATGCAAAAGAAGATGTCATGTGAGATCAAAGGACAAAGATGATCCATTTTAGGGATAGTTTCATAAAGGATGTGGGCATTCAAGTCTTGATTTAAAGGATGGGTAGGAGTTCAGTTGGTCAACAAGCACCTAATAAGCACATTTTATGTGCCAGGAATAGTACTAAGTACTAAGAATTTAAAGAAAGGCAAAAACACAATCTTTACTTTCAAGAAGCTCATATTTTATATGGGAAGAGATATCATACAAGATTATCCTCAGTGTAAATGAAAAACAGTCTCCAAGGGAACACTATCATCTGTAGAGGAGAATAGGGACATTGGGAAAGACTTCTTTCCAACTATATAATTTGATTTGCTTTTTTTAAGGGGCAGGGAAGCCAGGAGGCACATGTAGGGAAACTCATTCCAGACTCAGGGGGCAGTCAGTGAAATGAAAGCTTCTGAAAACCCATTGCAGGTCAGTGTTATTGGGACTTCTTATACATGAAGGGTTACAAAATATGAAAAAAAGACCAGATCAACAGAGGTTTGGTCCTAGATGTCATAGGGAAATCATGGAGCTTATTGAATAGAGTAAGTTCATAGTCAGCTCACTTTTTTTAGGCAAATCACTTTGGCAGCTGAGGAAAGGATAGATTAAAGAAAGGGAGAGATTTAAGGCACAGAGACCAATCAGGAGGCTTTTACAACAGGCTTACTGTGAATTCATGAGAGTCTATACCAAGGAAGGAGCTATGTAAGTAGAGAAAAAAAAGTATGCAAGAAATCTGTGGACGTAGGAAAGCCAAGACTTGGCACTAGATTGGAGATAGATAGATAGATAGATAGATAGATAGATAGATAGATAGATAGATGGAAGAATAAAGAGCTGAGGATGACCCAGAGGTTGTGAGCCAAGGTGACTTAGAGAATGAAAACTGTAAGAGGACATTTAGAAGGGTGAGTTTAAGGGAAAGAAAATGAGTTCCTTCTTAATTCTGAGATGTCTATGGGAAATGCAGTTCAACATTTTCATAAAAGCATTTGGTGATCAAAGACTGGAACTCAGAAGAGAGAATGAGATTAGAGATACACATCTGGCAAACATCTGCACGCAAAAATATAGAAGAAGGACTCTTTTAGACCAAGGAATATGGGGCAAGTTTTGATGTAAAGTGTCTGTGGAGGAAATAAATATGAAGTAAATCAGTCTGGATAGGATGAAGGCTGACTCTAAAATATCTTGAATGCCAGGGGAATTTGAACATTATTGGGCATAAAAGAGGGAGCTACTGAAGACTTTTGAACAGATCATTTTAGGATTCTAGATTTCAGGACTGACCAAATGCAAGAGGTCATCTATTCTAGACCAAGCCCCATATTTAGTGAAATTATACATAAGGGAAATAACCATAAAACATTATAATTCTTTAATATGTTGAAATTTTAAGGTACTTCTATAACTATAATATTATATGATTCTTACAACAACCCATGAGCCAGGCAAATTTTGTGTTATTAGTCCTTTTTATAGAAGAAAACTCAAACCCAACGAGCATTAATTATTATTAGAGTTGGAAAGCACCTTTGAGATCTACTTTTCTCATTTTGTTTAGATCTAAGTTTTACAAACTCTTAGCCCCAGACACTTATGTGCTAACATAGCCACAGAGCTGAAGAATTTTACTTCCTAAGAGTAAACTTTATTTTACATGAATGACCAACATTTTAACTATTTATCTTCTTATGGAAAAATAAAAAAAATAGCATATTCTTTTAGCCCAATGACTTTGAAAAGAAGTCTTAGGCAGCTAGATGGCACTGAATGTAGTTCAAGGATGGAGTCAGGAGGAACTGAGTTCTAACCCAGGCTCAGACACTTTTTAACTGTGTGACCCTGGACAATGTATTTAATCCTGCTGGCCTCAATTTTCTCACCTATAAAAGTGGAGATAATAATAGTACTTACCTCCCAGGGGTGTTGGGGAGATCAGATGAGATAATAATAGTAAGACATTTAGTTCCAGACACAAAATATGTACTATATGAATATTAGCTATTATTGTTGTCTTTTGGGTGATTCTCTACTTAAATTCTTCAGAACAGTGATGCTCCACAAACTGTAGTCATACGGATGACCTGATTAATGCTAGTATTAAAAAGACGGGGACCTCTGATTCAGGGAGAAGTTTTTGGAATCATTATGAATTCTAATCTTAAACTGGACACAGAGTTAGAGAAGCCTTTCTGTATGGGAGGGAATCAATCTCCCCATTCAAAGTTCATTGAACTCTCTGCTCATTGGTGGAGCTCAATGACCTACACTCAGGATTATCTGGTCTAGATTCTCCTGTATATCCCTTCTCTGAATCCTGTTTTGGTATTGATTTGGATAAATGGGTTTTCTTGGCTATATTCTCTGTGTTCATTGTGGAGCGGATATTTAGTGGGTAAGGCTTTAAGTCTCGGGGTCCTGCTTCCCCCAATAATGAATAGCATTTGGAAGTTAGAGTTGAATATGAAAAACGTATCACCAGACTACCAATATTTAAGACAGCAGATAGAAATAATTCCAACCATTTTTCTTTGATGAGTCAAACAGCTTTGGGAGCAATTTCCGGCTTCACCTCTTGTCAGGAATCAAAGTCTCCCGTGGAAACCATTTGGGAGAGAAGAGACTGAGAAGTCAATTCTGTCAACACATGACATTTCTCACCCCTCTTCAGCCCCTTTCATACTATATGTGGGAACATGCTTGTAATATGTAGAGCCTTGTTACAATTGTAAATTTCTTGAGGGAAGTCACTGAATCTATATGTCTTTATTTTCCTTATAAAGTTATGTCAAAGGGCCTATGGTGTGGCAAGTGATTAGGAAAGACTTGTTGAATCAACATGAACCTCCTGCTCTCTTTCGGTAGGAGCTGTGTTTCTAGAAATAGGAATGACCTATTCTGAACTACTTATAGTCTCCAAGCCTTCCCTTTATGACTACCTTGTGCACACATGCACACACCCATTTGTGAAACAGTTGGAAGTTGAGAATTAGTCTGTAGTCAAGGCAAGAGGTCAGTCTGTGGTCAGGAATAGTTAGCCGGTGGCAAGGATTATGGGTGTAATTTGATATAGGATTAGGGGAGTGCTGTGTTAACAAGCTCAGGCTGGTGCCATGAAACAGGGCAAATCTAACTGACCAGCTTAGGGATGCCATTCATGAATCTGGCCTCATTAGGGCTGAGTTACAGAATGGATCTCAGGAACCCCTGCCCTCAGTGCTAACCTTAGAACTTGTTTCCAGCAGTCGGTGGTCAAATGAGCTCTGTGTGAGATTTGGAGTTTATTGATAATTTTATTTTTAACTGTCGACCAAAAAATAAACAAGTGTCTCAAATCCAGTTAATTAATAGGAGATCTACAGTTGCTCTGAGTCTTCTTGAAATTGCCTCTTATTCCGTATGGGTCAGAGAAAGGGAGATAGAGATAGAAAGCATTGCTAATACCGAGATCCACATAAGGAAGAAAAAAAAAATTAAGATGAAACCCCCAAATCTTGTTGTCATTTGTTTCACATATTTTGGGCTCAATTAATGCATCTTGAATATTCTTATGACAGTGCCAGAAAGAATTAACAAGAGAGGGATGCATCTTCCCTTTTCATCTCGATTGGGTGGCAGGAACCTCGCAAAGTTGAAAAGCTGCTAATTTAGTAGTCAGCGGTGTCAAATAAAATTTCTAAACTGTATGTCTATAAAGGAACGTCTTAGCAATAAGGCATAGCAAATATGCTTCAAAACAGTGCAGTCAGCAAATCTGGTTCAGGTTTTGAAATATCTGGCAATGACATTTATTAGAAAGAAACTATAATATATCAGTGATATAAAAAGCTGTCTCTTCATCAGTGTTGCTTTATTATAGGCACTAATTTTGTGCAAAATCCTTTAGATTCTTTGCAAAACACCTGCTGAACTTAAAGAAATATGGTTAGTGCTTGCACAGAGACAGATGTAGCTTAATCACATAATACTGAATTTGACTTCGCAGTGCTTAACAATAAATGAACTGAGCACACCAGTACAGAAGGCTTAAATCTTCCTCAAATTTGTATAAAATTTCCAATGAATGTACTGTTTGAGCTGATTCTTTCTTCATCAAGTCTGAAGAAATAAACAAACAGCAATTATGGGAAACCCATTCAGGCTGGAATTTTAAAATTAAATTAAATCAAATAAAGAACTGAAAGTCTGAAATGACTTTTTCTTCCTTCCTGTCTTTCTTCCTTCCTTGCTTGCTTGCTTCCTTCCTTTCTTTCTTCTTCTCTGCCTTAATTTAGCTAGTTAGTTGACTATTTATTTGTGATCAGTCTCTATCATTCCCTGCATCCACCCATTCATCAATTGTTTATTATATCAGCTTATTTAAAATTTTTGTGTTATAAATTAATCTATTGCAAGGTCAGATATGATGACATTATAGACTGGTAAAAGATGGAAATAGAATAAGAAAGGCTATTTTCTCATTCTTTCTTCCGCTGCACACAATTAGTTTTATATGTTGATTGATTTTTGGTGGTAGGTTAAGTCGATTTCAATGAATTTCAGTCACCAAGTGCTGACCAGATTAAGATCCCAAATTGTTTACCCCTATCACTGTTTCTTCCCTTATCCTCCTCCTTGTTCCTAGAGCTCAGGAGAAACTGCATGTGCACATACATGTGCCATGTTCTCTCCAGCCATACACACGCACACACAATCTCTAGTGAATTAACTATTCTTTCTTCATTGATTCTTATTTGCATTGTAATGTTAAATAATGGTACTTTAATTTTACTTCTTCAGATAAGCTGTGTGCTTGAGAAAACCATAAAACAATGAAACCTCATGAATATTTATATCAATGACTACATAGCATTATAGTCATAATCTCTGGAACTGGTTCTCACCAGTTCAGAATTAATTATCAAGTTCAGTTTTAATTGCATTCTTCTAAATTACAACTCCCCCCCCCAAAAAAAAAAAACTATAATGAATTATCTGGTAAGTACTTTACTGGGACTAATACGTCCAAGAGAGCTTCCTAAAATCCCATTCTTAACGTTTAATAACCAACCAAAGACATGTGATCCCAAACCAGCTTTCTAATCCTTGTTATCCAATGTATTAGACATTTGCGGCTGTTTCTTGGGGTTTAATACGTTTCTTTCTTTGTACAAGGTTTGGTGAGAATCTAATTGAGTTTGGGGAACTTTTTTATTAAAATACTAAACACCGTTTGGCATTCCTAGAAATGGGACAGCAGACTTAGCAATGATGTAGTGGGAGAGAGTACCCACTTACTCTTATTCAGAAACGATGTCCATTTACAAAAGAATGGGAAAAAAAAAAAAAAACATCCAACAAATACATTACAAGAAATTTTGTCAAAATGTCCATTTAATTTAAATAAGATTGATTTTTGAAAATTCAGACTACTAAAAAGATAAATTGCCAAGTGCCAAGGTACTAACCAGCAGCCCTTCCCTCTGATCTCAAGCTATGTCCAAGGAGATATAGAGGAGGAAGATGTTTAACAAAGAGGAAACATAAGAACCCCATGACAGTAAATACACAAAGTGTAGAAGAGATCACAAGCTGATCTGGAGAGCATAGAAATGCTGACAGGCGAGGAGTGGAGATGGGGACCAAGGTTCTGGATACATGGCATCCAGACTAGTGTTAACATATAACATTTAATAATAAACAATCTCCAGCTGTAAGGTAGAAAAACCCAAGGTAATCCTGGTCAATATTGCAGGATGCATAATTCTATGAGATGGCTAAAAATATTGCTAACCATATATTTTTTTGAATGAGTAAACTGAGTCTCAGAGAGTGTGTCATTTGATCAAGATTTAAAATAAAAGGCTTGTTTTTGCGATTCATACACTCAAGCAACAAACTTCCTCTGGAACCATCCATAGTGACCAGGATTTTGGGGCCTTTGTATCAATTAGAACCTGCCTGCCTTTCTTCATTTACCTGTCAAATCTTGTATTGCTCCTGTCTATATCAAATACTCATCACCTTAGCTCTTCCACTTACCGAAGTCCATTCAATCCCAGTCAGCACAATCATAGTATCATGTACTTCCAATTGGTTCCTGGCACTTCTTAGTTGCCACTAGTTTATTGATCAAACACTACTATAAGACTAAAAATAGAGACGTCTGTTGAAATGTATAGCTGTCAAATGCAATTATTACCTCCCTAGACAATTTAAAATTATTAAAAGACAAATACAAATATACCTTACTTCTCCTTTACTCAAGTCTTTGATTATTACTTTGGAGGGAACATTTCTGGACTAACAACATAATTTTATTGATATGAAGAATTCTCAGTCAGGAAAATTCTTCTACCAATGCAAATCACTGATCAACTCTTGTTTCTTAAAAGTAGGGACCATCTTTAACATTTCTTCGTGTTCTCAATACTTAGCACAGTGCTGACAAATGACCAGTAATCTTAGGGAGTTGCTATGAGCACTAGGAAGCAAATTGCATCAAATATTTGTACCAAATATTCCCGTGCTGATCATGCAACCTTTAATTAACATGCTATAGATAAAGTAGCTATTTCAGAAAGCAGAGCAAGATCCTGTATATGTCTTCCATCTTTTCATTTCATTTTTTTAACTTGAGTTTTTAGTATCATGGAGCACTAAGTGACCCAAAAATCAAACCATAGAGCACTATCACCCTGGGTGTTCTCCCATTCAGTGTTGGTGACCAACCCAGAAAAAGCTGAAGCAAAGGGAAGTGACCTTTTGACTGTTATATTTCTCAGAGCAGCTCTGACTCTGGACATTATTCTGGGTGTAAATAACAACTATGCTGTCGATCTGTTCAACACCTGCTTATAGATTGCCATCTCTGCCTGGACATCAAAGGTATGAATAAAGTAGTATGATACCTTTGATGTCCAGGAGTTTACAATCAAGTTTGGGTAGTTTGGGTACATATAGAAATAATAATAATAATAATAATAATAATAATAATAATAATAATAATAATAATAATAATAATAGCATAAGCCACTTTATGATATATTTAGGAGAATTTAAAGTCAGGTTGCTAAAGGAGAAATCAATTTGATGGAGTAATTCCCCCAAAAAATGTTTCAAGGAAGAGATAGATTTCAATTTGGTTCTTAAAGAATAGGTAGGATTTGTCTAGGCATAGATGGCATAGGAATATGTAATATAATGAGCCAAGATGAAATGGAGGCCTTCATTTAATACCAAGTAGAATCTTTGTTGATGTTTGATGATGATTCAGAGGATTTTAGAAAATAAAAATGAAAAGGTTGAAAAGGTTGGTTGTTGTCATTTTATAGTGGGTTGAATGTCAGGATAAGGAATCTGAATTTTATCTTATTAGAAATGATGAACACTTGAAGTTCTTTTTTTTTTTTAGTTTTTAAAAGGGTAGTGACATGTTTAAAAAAAAGTACTTAGGAATACAAACTTGATGTTTCATCCCTTTTGGGATAACATAGGTTGTCATGAAGATGCAGACTATTCATCAATATTTCCCCATGCTGGAATATTCAGTCATAAATGATCATGTATACATTTCTGGGGCTCAATTATCTGGAAATGTCATCCCTGCTCAAGTGCTTTCTGTAAGGCACTCTGTGTTATAACTCAGAAGAAGAGACTCAAATATGTCCCATATAACCCTGTCCTCACTTCCTAGGAAGCTTAGATATGGCATAAAAGCTCCTGCATAACTTTTCCTCTCAGAATTACAACAGTCAGTGCCACATGCAACACCAGGAAAAAGGAGGGGGCAAAACCCTGAAATGTCACAGCCAAGTAATAGCAAGCTTCTTGCTAAAGCTTACTTACCCTGTATTTTCCCAGGCTGTCACATAAAGCCACACGACGAGACGTTCCATAGGCTATACAATTATATATCAATACTCAAAGCAATAGGAAGCTGGTTTAAATACTGATTGAATACAAGTCACCTAATGTTCATCTTTAGGTCGCCATTCCTACTAAGATCCTGTAGCCCATGCTTATTGCAAAAGGCATATAGCCAAGAACAAGGCAGACAGGGCTGGTGAGAGAGCTGGGACCAGAAGAGACAGATAATAATGATCCTGGTGATATGGAAGCATGATATGGCTAAATGCATACTAGAAATGGTTATTGAATGTGGTTCTGGGTCAGACTAATCCTCTAGATCAGGGACATCAATACAAAGAATAGAAGTTGAGGATCAAAGAAGGGACAGTAAAGTAGTGAATAATGGGAATATGTAGAATGTCATAACTATGAAAAAAGGAATTTTTAAAAGTTATTTGGAAAAATAAAAATGAGCTCGTCTCATGGCAAGAATGAGGGGTAACAGCATTCATGTTTCATCAGGAGTCTCTCAATGTCAAGAAAATCCTAGCAACATCTCTGGTGTATATGATGTAAATCTGATGGTGATGTCATGGAAGGACAGACAAGAGTTCCAAAAGGGGGACAGGCATATTCAGGTAATAATCTATATCTTTCAAGGTAATATTCACATCAATGAGATCATAGATTCATTGAAGTAAAAATAAAAGCAAATGGTCAAAGGTTCAGATTATTGAAGTCAGATTTTTAAGGGCTATTCATTTTCAAGTTTTCGATAGAGGGTTCAGAAAATGGAAAATTATAACTAAACTCAAGGGCTTTGTCCAGTATAGTCAAGACAGTAAGAGAAAATGCCCACTATTAATTCTGTGATCTGTTTAGTGAGGCAGTTGTGTTTCAGAGGAAGAAGGACTAGATTTAGAGAGAGATCCCTTAACGGGTTCAAGCTTTACCATGGTACTCTGTGATGATGGGCAAATCACTCAACTTCTCACTCTCAATTTCCTCCTCCATCTGGGGTTTAGAAAAAATACTTTCTACCATCTACCTGGAAAGGTTGCTTTGAGGATCAAAGAAGATAAGGTATATAAAGTGCTTTATAGAGTGATATGTAATTTTAGCTCTTGTGTGGTTTTCCAAGGCAGAAGTTTGTAGCAGATCATTTGTGATCTGACACTGATTTCCTGGGTGTGCCCTACAAGACAGAATAATTCTGCTGCCTTATCCAGGAACTAAGAAGAGGAATCATTTTTTTCCTTATGGGCCTGGACTTAACCTATATCTCTTAAAATATCCCAGGCATTGACTTTTAATTAATAGCTTATTCCTACTACAACTTCCTGTTCATGAAGATCACCTTGGGAGAAAGATCCAGGATTCAAACAGTGTATTGGTGACTATAGTGACAGAATGGCAAATGGTGCCATTCAATTTTTACTAAAGGGAGGCAAGGGACCAATTTGTTTCCAAGTATTAAAGGTTGGATTGCAGAAGCTTATGTGATGGCTCTAATCTTTAGGAAATTTCATCCCAGACTCTATCTGTAATTTTTGATTGAAGTATAAAATCTATCCTTTTTCTCATGCTTCATTCATCACCTTATTGTTTTTAACATGATCATATCATCCTCTGTTTCTACATCTACTTCCCCAGGCTCTTTCCTCTCTCCTTACTGTACCACATTAAACATGAGATGTCCCACTGAAGCCAGCCCAGTCTCTATTTGTGACGTTGTTTATTCCTTTCCTTGCAATTTTTCTTTCTCAATTTCTCCTCTGTACTATAATATCCTTATTCTAATTCTGAGTTTACACTTGTGTGTGTTCCTTTCTCTCCTCTGTCATTGTCATCAATTTGGTTCATGCCCTTATCACCTCACCTAGATGCTGTGATTGCCTACTGCCCATTTTGTCTTGCCCCATCCTTACTTCACTGGCAAAGTAATTTTCCTGAAGTGAAAACAAAACAAAACAGTTGTTTCCTATCATCACCCAAGTCAGATACAAAATCTTGGCTTTCAAAGCCCTTTAGGACCTAATTTGTACCTCCATTTACATCTTCCTCTCCTCTCTACAATCTGCAATCAGTGACATCGGCTTCCTTGCTATTTCTAACCAAAGACACTCTGTATTTTGACTCTGGGCACTTTTATTAATTGATCTCCATACCTAGATCTCACTATCTCCTTTTTATCTCTTTGTTTCCTTAGTTTCCTTCAAGGCCCAGCTCACAGTCTGTCTTCCTTGAGAAATCTTTCCTAATCCTCCTTAATACTAGTGCCTTCCTTCTGCTGGTCTTTTCCAATTTATCCTGTATCTGGCTTGTTGTGCATAATTGTTTAAATATTGTCTCTTTCATTAGACCATGAGCAAAGATTTTTTTTGCCCTTTTTTGTTTCCAGTGCTTATTGCTTAGCAATGCCTGGTATATAACAGATGCTTAATACTTATGGACTGACTCTAAAAATCTCGTCCACCATTAATTTCAACCTAAATCTTGACACTTTCACAGGCTGAAACATTTTTATTTATCCCTTCTCTCAACTCCTGTAGCACTTATTATTGATATCATCTATTTTATAGTCTTACCATATGTTTTTGTTTGCTTGTTATTCATGTTATTCATATTTCCCAACTTATCCAAGAGGTCTTTGAGCTCTGCTCCCTTTGATAGCATCTTACATTGCATCTCATATAGTGATATAGTAGATTCAGCATGGTAATTAGAGTAGAAAGAGGAAAGGGATTAGAATAAAGAAAGATCTGGATTCACATTCTGCATCTGAGATATAATTGCTGAAAACACTTAATTCTTAGCTCCCTTGTTTGTAAAGTAAGGCTAATTATATTTGCACTATATTTTTTACAAAACTTTGAGAAAAGAACCCTTAAAGTTCTTTTGAAAAAGAATCTTAAATAGCTATATAAATATTGAGTTATATTAAAGTAGTCAACCACGTGAAGCATATAAAAAGAAAAGCAAAAAACCCAGGCCTGGGAGCCAAGACTGATAAAATTCAACTACTACATCCACCACTGTTACAGATTGGCTGCATGGTCCTGGGAAAATTACATGACCTCCCAGTACTTCAGGCAATCATTAAAGGTTATAAATTGCAAAATATTTATTTATTCTGAAGAATACATGTATGTGCATATGTACACATAAATATATGTACTTATGTGCATGCATGCAAGCATTCTTGAGTTATTTAACACTTGTTTCCTTATGTGTTCTCTTCATATAGTTGAGCTAAAAGTTCCTTTCCTCTCTTAACATTCTATATTTTCATCAAGTGAACTAAATTCAAACAGAAAACATGGAACACCTCTGAAAATTGTTTATTCTATTGGACATTTCCATCCATGACTTTTAGTTTCAATGGCACCTAGTGTAAGTGAAGTCTTCTGGGGAGTTATGAGAGCTTGTCTGCAAGTCTTCCAAGTTTGAGGCACAGAGCCACAATTAATTAGTTATATGATGCTGAACCTCCATTTTCTTAGCTGTAAAATGGAGATACTAATCCTCACACTGCTGAACTCACAGAGCTGTTGTAAAGAGGGCACGCTGTTAGCTACAAAGTACAATGTAAGCACAAGCTCTTGTTAATATGAGGTAGCAGCTTAACCCCTGGTGGTAAGTAATGTGGAATCGTGAGTAAGATCAAGGGAAACCAGCTGTATTATTAATGACAGTAACATGTGCTTAAATGGAGCTGTTTATAAAGCAAGTAAACCTTCCTGATTCAGAGAATGGGCCGCAGACAGAGTGGAATGGCCATTCTTACTCAACAATATTTTATTTCAGGTGCTTAAGCTCCTGCCTAAGTGGCTTTCATCCTCAGATTCTTAGATCCCATGGCTTTCTGAGTCAGACACAAACAACTGCATGCAGCTGTATGATCTGTCTCTTTTAAAACAAAGTTTTATTGCCTGCCACTGGTTTTTGACACCTTTATTCCATAATTTATCAGACACAGTAGAGCTTCAGTCATTATTAAATATCCTACAAATGCCCAATTAGGAATACATAACATATAACATATGACACAGCATCCGTTTTATCATACTGTGTCAGAAACATTGCTAGGGAGACAGAGTAGTCCTAAAATACTCTTACCAGTGGGATTATAACAAAAATTGGAATAATCATGACAAAAATGACTTAAATTTATATAGAGACTATCTTTCAAGACTCTTTGGCAAGTACACACATTAAAATTGTCTAGAATATCTCTGCAGCAGGTCAGCTTTTCGTATTCTAGTTCATTCTGGCAGGGAAGCCTAATGAAACCCATATGTAAAAACTAGTCCAATTGTAGAAAGATTGATTTATTTGCAAATGGTTGGTTAAATAGGCCCTGACAGAAAACTTAAGCCAGTGGCACTGAAGCAAAATCCAGCTCAATGGTTGTTACTCTCTTCACAGTCCTTCCTAAGACAGGAAGACAAGTTCTTCTAATCAGGAATCTGTTGTGGTGACATAAAAACTAGCCAATGACCACTTTTGGTGTTAATAATGACAAGCAGACTCCCTTATCTTGGCTGATTCTTGCCTTCATTTTCAAAGAGCACCAAAGTGACATCACTGTTACAATCAAGTTAGTATAGCTGACTGGCTAATCAGAACCCCCTTATCTACTTGTGTTTGAATAGTTATGACTCAAAAATATAGTGCTGAGAGTTCATGCTTGGATCCATCAAAAACACAACCTTTAGAATTTGGTCTCTAGCCCCCTTTCCTGTTTTGCTTGTTTTTTTATTGTTACTTTAAATTCATTTCTTTGATTTTAACTGTTTACTCCTTGCATGATCACAATGGGAGATCTATAAAGACCGAGATCCTTTCCAGGTCTCTTTTAATCTGCACATGCTTGTGTGGAAGTAAAAAGAATCAGAACTAGATTCTCAGTTACCCAGCTGCTCAGAACTGGTCTGACGACTGATCAAATATTTCAGTTTAGTTCAGAGATTTATTCTCAGATGTGCATTCTGAATCCGCTCCCTCAAGCTATAAGTTCATCAATGAGAGAGAAGGTATTGTACCATCCTGGGAGCAAAATAAATATACAGAACCATTTAAAATAGAACTGAAATATTGGTACTCTTTGAAAACAGGACTATTAGTAACGTAAATGGCAAATAAACTCTCATCAATGAAAAATATAACAAGTAAACCAGTCCTTCAAATTTGAATGGCTCCTTGATCTCACCTACATGAGCATTCCCTCTATTTGTACAAGTTAAACTTAACTCATGCCTTTTCATCATGTTGTGATTTTTATCCATGTTTTTCTATAGGTCTCTACCAAATAGCTCCCAAACACCTGAAAAGTCTTTCTTTGGTTCTTTAATAATTTGTGGATCCTTGAGAGGAATAAGACTTTGCAACTAATTTTCATGACATAACCAGACTAATTAATTTTTTAGTCATACATGTCCTTGATAGGGTTTTTTCATTGATTTTCACAGGCAAGTCATCATTGCTAATAAATATATTACAGCCTAGTTTATACCAACAAGTTGTCCTTCCACTCTGCTCATAAGGTAATCGGTGATGTTCAGTTCCTATGAGATCATCATGTTCCATGATTCACAAGAGTATTGCCTCAATGAGATAAATATTAATGCATTAAAGATGGGTTTTTACAATAACCTGGACAGGTTCTACTAAAGTGGCATGGCTTTGACTACAAAGACCTAGCAATAGGCTGTCTACTGTTTTGAGGACCAGCCTAGTTAAGTAAGGAATGCCTCATCACCAGCAAATAGTATATATATATATTTTTTGAAATGGTTGTAGCTATGAAGCATGCAAAACTCTGTTCCCGATTAGAAAGTGTATGTGAAATGTTGTAATTTGATAATTAATTTTTCATGATTCTCAAGGAGAAGAAAGAGAATATGACCAGTAGAGCTAAGTCCTAATAGTTCTAGAGTCTCTAAATAGATTTTTGAACTGGGGGATGCATACTGTTCTATCTAAAAATGGGTAGATTTTAAAATCCAGGCCATTACTTATCTGTTGCATTACAAAGGAAGAAAATGTGGCTTTAATACCCTGGTCATTGATTTCTCATAGAAAGTGCCACAGAACAGCCAAAAAATGAACAACTTAACATTTTTCATGCTGATGAAGACTGGAGTCTATAAACAAAACCATCCAGCAGATTGTCCACTGGTGACATATACCTATGAGAAAGTGAATGATGAAAAAAGTGAAGCTCAGAAGTCCGTGAAATCATCTTCTTTATCTATTCTCTTATAGGGGCCATCTCTCATAACCTGGTGTCTTTAGCTAGAGTTTAATCCACACGTCACTTGAGGTGGGATGCATTTCTACCTCCACCCCCAGCTCTATGAAATGTTCTTTTCCAATATACATTGGAGCAATCATTCAAGCTGGGTGAACTATGAATAGATTTGGATATTATAAGCTACTTCTTCTTAAAACACTCACACACACACACACACACACACACACACACACACACACACAAACACAAAAATGTACCCATACTCCACATAGCCTTTCTCCCTCCTAAAACCACTAAGTCAAATTCCCTCCCCAATTACCTTTGTTCTTTTATATATATATACCTTTATGCATCTATGAAAAAATACATATATGCACTACATACATCTGTATATATTTGAAAACACATTTATATGCATATATACATAAACTTGTTTGGGTTTGCTATGTTTATACTTTCTTTTTCAAAGAGCACTGAAAATCAAAATCCTGAAGTATTAGTAGTATATTCAGAAAAGCAAACTGAGCTATCATATTAAGGTACATAATTTTGGTCTGTCCAAAGGGATAGTTTTAGATAATGATGACTTATGAGTTGGGGATCATACTGATGAATCTTTTGTCATGGAAATAATTCTTGCCTTACTATAAAGTTTGGAACTGATGTATACCAAGATCCCATTCAACTGCTAATATCTTTGAAATTACAATGGCTTAAATGCCCTGAAGCATGCTGGGAATATTGGTTCAGTGTCTGAATCTTTATAATTGTGTAGCCTCTCCCTCCACTTCCATCTCCCACTTTACCTAGCCCATGTAGACAGAGACGTGGTGATTTTTACAAGCATTTAGCTGCTTGTTAAAATCAAGCTTCTGGAACTTTAATTAACGATTGGATTGTCACTAGTTTTATTTTATTTGAGACTGAATTTTTATTTGAGGTCAAATTACATTCATCAACAGGCAATAGCCTAACCACCACTATTTAAGTTAACATCTATCAAGTCACATATATGCTTATGACCTTTACCTATCTACCTTTGGGTCTCAGGACTCCCCCTGATAACTGGCAAAGCAGAAAGCAATGAGTAGTAATTAGTGGAATATAGTATTGCAGATGTCTGAATTTGAAGCAGTTGAGCAGAATAGAATTTAAAAAAGAAAATAAAAAAGGATGAAATGAAGAGAATAGAATAAGAAATCCATTAATATTGAGTTAAGGGCAATCAGTCCTTAGCAAAATTTTATAGCCAAAAAGCATTGCCTACAACATATGTGAACCTATAGAAACACACACACACACACACACACACACACACACACACACACACACACTCTTCATTTCACATGCTTATTGAGCTTTGATATTTAATCCTTAAGGGGAAATGATCAGTCACTAAGTTTGAATTTTAAAGATTACGATTACTTTGACGAAGATCATTTACCTTTTGAGGCTTCTGTCCAAATATAGAAGAATGGATTTTATTTCGTTTTGTAGGAATTTCAAACAATCAGGGAAACGAAGAAGTATTTTTTTATTGTTTTTGAGCAATCAGGCCCCCAAAACTACAATTTAGTGACTATGATCATGAATAAAATCAGTGCTGCTAAGCATAAAACAAAAATGGATGTCATGTCTCTTAGGCCTTTTTCCTCAATAGGAGGAAGGTAGAAGATACCATGTAATATGTCTATCAGAGCAGATGGGTGAGTCACTTGTACATTAGAACATCTGAATTTGTTTGTTAGCTCACTCACCTAATGGGATTGAAAGTGAGGTCTTTTGTATCAAAATGAAGGCATGAAAAAATACTTTAATGATGAGCTTGTAGATGAAATAGAAAAAATATTGTTACAAGGCTCTCATAGCTCCTATGGAATTTATTATTACATTTCTTATTATTTTAATAGTTTAAGAAAAGAGGTGTTTTTTTTTTTTTTTCGTGGAAAGAGATTACTAGCTGCCAATGTGTAATTAGAAAGAGAAAAGGATTCTAGGGAATACTTTTTGGAATTTTTTTTGTTTCCATTTTTAACTATTGAAAGTCCTTGAATTATCTATCATATAATTATCACTTTAATTTTGTACACACACATTTATGTATATTTAACTTTAAATATTAGGAAGAATACAATACTAGGAAAGTCATCATATATGTTTGTGAGTATGCATATTTATGAGTACATTCATATACAAGATGTGCAAAAAGTCTTAGTGTTATTCAGTTATTCAGTTATTACTAAAGCTTTCAATTATAGTAAGATTTTTTGTGACAACCAGCCATGTGCATGTGTGTGTGTGTGTGTGTGTGTGTGTGTTTGTGTGGATACACATATATACTTATACTGTAAAACAGTATATGATAGATGATATATACTATAGAAATTTAATGTGCTGGTATATATAGTATTAAATAGCACATGTATTATTAAAGGTCTTCTCATTATATCATAAAATAATTGCATGAATCATATGAATACATATTTTTAATAGAAAAACACAAGAAGATTATTTCTATAAACACAGCTTAATACACACAAAAATGATTTTATGTTAAACTATCAGGGGTCCTCTATAGATATAGCTGAGCATTGCTTTGATCAAATCTTAAATTTTTCAAAAGTGTTTGTCTTTACAATCATGTCAAATTTATTTTAAAAAAAATTCTCAGTTCATGTTACTCAGAATTCTAGATAACTATATTTTTCATCATTTCTTATAACAGAGTAATATTCCATTAGATTCAGATACAACAAATTGCCACCATTTCTCCCTTAAATTATAAATCTTTTTCTCTTCTTCTCCTCTCTCTTTTCTCCTTTTAATAATCTTTCAGAATCAAAATTATTTTGCTTTGTTTTCCTCCCCAGAATTATCCTACCTCTAAATATCTCCCCCTTAGCTCCAATTGTGTTTAATGCATTTCTTAAAAAATGGGACTTATGTGTCATTTTAAGTAAGAAAGAGGTTCATTTGATACCTGTTCCACTTGCACCTTCCTGTGTTTGTATATTCTCATCTTTATGTACCCCCCAAAAAGTTTTATTCCCTTCTTTCTTCTTTCCACACTAATGTATTCTTTTTTGCTCAATCAGATATTAGGATTGCTGCTCCTGCTTTTTTTACTTCAACTGAAGCATAATAGATTCTGTTCTGTCCTTTTGCTTTTTACTTTTTATATATCTCTCTGCTTCAATTGTGTTTCTTATAAACAACATATTGTAGGATTGTAGTTTTTAATCCAGTTTGCTATCCACTTCCATTTTATGGGGGAGTTCATCCCATTCACATTCACAATTAATATCACTAACTAATATTTCCCATCATCCTATTTTTCCTAAGTTATACTTTTCTCTCTCCTTTCTCCTTTCCCTCCTCACAAATGTTTTGCAATCTGACCTCTCTTTTTTCAGCCCCTTGTCTCTTTCTTCTCACTTTCCACTTCTACTTCTGCCCTCCCTCCTATTAGTCTTCCCTTTTCTTTTCCTCTTTCCCCTCCTACTTCCTTATAGTATGAAATAGGTTTCTGTAGTAAATTAAATACATATGATATTCCCTCTTTCAGCTAAATCCAATGAGATTAGGGTTCAAACCATAGTTTTCCCCTCCCTTCTTTCCATCAACTGTAATAGATCTTTTCTGTCTGTTCATGTGATGTAATTTACCCCATCTTACATCCCCTTTCCTCCTCTTTCAGTAGAATCCCTTTTCCACTCCTAGTTGCTTTTTTATATCAACACATTTAAATCAACTTATAGCTACACTCTCTATGTATACTTCTAACAGACACAATTCTCAAGAGTTATACATATCTTTCCATGTAGGGATGTAAACATTTTAACCTTTAAAAATGTTTTTTCCTCCCCTTTTTACTTTCTTATGCTTTTCTTGAATTCTGTATTTGAAGACCAAATTTTCTGTTCAGCTCTGAAGCTGGTAGTGTTGCAGACTTCCCTGGTGTGTTGGGTGAGCCTGGCCAAGTCTTGCCTCTTACACTGAAGTTCAAGAACTCACTATTTGCCTTCTGTAGGTATGTTGGGGGTCTCACAGATAGTCTGCTGATCTACTGGCTTTCTGAACCAGGACACAGTAGCCAACACTGCTGGATTTTGGCTAAAAGCCTCCCACTAGATTCTGTGTGTGAGGCTTGTCTGTTCTGGACCTCCTGGCACTGAACCTGTACTGGGTTGCATTCTCCCCTAGCCAATTGAGAAATCTTTCCTGGAGTTCTTCTAAGATATCTTCTGCTGGAAATTTGTTACACTCAAAATATTTGTGGGTTCTGTCACTGCAAAATCTGTTCAGAGGTTTGACCTAGTGTTGATTTTGAATGAAGCCAGGAAGAACCATGTCCATCATAGTTGATTTTTATATAATATTGATGTTGTCATATACAATGATCCTATCTATGACTCCATCAATAGGATATTCCTTTTGATATCCCTTCTCACTCTCCCTTTGAAAATCTTTAGGATAACTGGGCTTTTATCCCAAAGAAATCATAAAGGAGGGAAAGGGACCCACATATGCAAAAATGTTTGTGGCAGCCCTTTTTGTAGTGGTAAGAAACCGGAAACTGAGTGAATGCCCATCAATTGGAGAATGGCTGAATAAATTATGGTATATGAAGGTTATGGAATATTATTTCTCTGTAAGAAATGACCAGCAGGATGAATACAGAGAGGCTTGGAGAGACTTACATGAACTGATGCTGAGTGAAATGAGCAGGACCAGGATGTCATTGTACACATCAACATCAGTATTATACAAAGATCAGCTCTGATGGACATGGCTCTCTTTGACAATGAGATGATTGATGCCAATTCCAAGGGTCTTGTAATGAAGTGAGTAATCTACACCCAGAGATAGGACTGTGGGAATGAAGTGTGGATTACTATGTAGTATTTTCACTCTTTTTGTTATTGTTTGCTTGCATTTTGTTTGCTTTATCATTTTATTTCCTTTTTGATCTGATTTTTCTTATGCAGCATAATAATTGTGGAAATATGTATAGAAGAATTACACATGTTTAACATATATTGGATTATTTGCCATCTAGGAGAGGAGGTGAGAGGAAGGGAGGGAAAAATTTGGAACACAAGATTTTGTAAAGGTGAATGTCGAAAATTATCCATGTATATATTTTGAAAAAAAATATATTAAAATATATATTTATATATAGCATATATATTTATAAATGCATATATAAATATATATTAAAAGAAAAAAGAAAATCTTTAGAATAGAATTAGCAAATCTACAGATCCTGTTTATTTATTAATTCCCTCAATATCCCTTGAAACATTTAAATTTTAAATGGACATTTATTTCTTTCTCCTCATTAGAATCTTAGCACTACGAAGATGGCGGAGAGGAAACACACGACTCAGTGAACGTCCTCACTCCCTCACAACCAATTAGATAAATTAAGTCTCAAAATTAGCTCAGGACTGATAGATACCACAAGGACTGGAGGCACGACTTGCCAGCTGAAGAGAATCTGGAGTTTCAACAGGAGGGGTCGGTTCTCGGGGGAGGAATGGGGGGGACCAGCGCGGACGGTGGGGTGGGGGCACACTGCGCCCATTGCGCTGGGAGGGGCTCTGGGATCGGAGAGGCCACTGGGGTAAAGGAATCTGGCACAGGCTGTTGGCTCTTCTCTGCTAGTTATTTGGCAGTTCAGAGGAGAAAGCCAAGGTATTTTGGAACTCAGATTGGATTTTCCCCGGACCCTGGGGGTGACTCAGGCACCAGGGGGTGTGGCCTCAGCAACCTCCTGAGAATAGTTAAGAGACTGACAAGTGGGTGGATACGGCCCAAGGCAACACACTCGGCCTAGCTTAGCTGGAGGGAGTGGAACTCAGCTCCAGGAAGTCCCAGAGAAGCGGAACCTTTGAACTAGGGACCGCGGTTTCTGGCAGACACTTCCAGTTTGAGCGCAGGGGCTTCTCACGTCACCTGCTGCAGACACCCACTCCCCACACGGACACATAGCCTGGGCTTCCTGCAGTCTTCACTATTCTACGCCCTCAAAGCACAGCAGTGCTAATCACCTCTGAGGCACTCCCAGGGAGGGGGTGGGGAACTCTCTCCCAGAGCTCTATCTTAGCTCAGGCTCAGGAGCCGCTGCATCCATCCCGTCTGGGAGGAAGCTGGTAAAGAAGTAAATAATTTCCTACCCCAGAGACAGACCCCAAAAGATTTTTTTTAAGTATGAGCAAAAAAGCTAGAAAAACCATAGATTCCTTCTATACAGAGAAAGAGCGGGTGTCCAACCCCGAGGAAGTTGACAGCAGAGAATCAGATAACAACCTAAAGGGGAACGATTCCTGCCCCCCATCACATAACTCTCTCCTAGAAGAAGCTCTTAAGAAATTGAGGGAGATCGAAGAAAAATGGGGCAAGGAAAGGGAAGTTATGATAGAGAATAACAATGTCCTGAAATTGGAGTTGGAAAAAATAAAGAATTCACAGGAGATGCAGGGAAACAAAATTAGTGAATTAGAAAAGGTTAAAAAAACACAGGAAAGTAGGATATCTGAATTGGAAAAGATAAAAAAGTCTCAAGAAAATAGAATTTCTGAATTGGAAAAAGAAAATAATTCTCAAAAAAAAAAAATTAGGGAAATGGAAAAAAACTCAATAGAGCAAAATAATTCATTTAAAAACGAAATTGGGCATTTACAAAAAGAACTAAAAACTGTGAAAGAAGAAAATAACTCCTTAAAAGTCAGGATGGAACAAATAGAAATGAATGATTCACAGAGAACCCAAGAATCAGTCAAACAAAACAAAAAAAATGAGAAGCTGGAGAACAACGTCAAATACTTACTGGGAAAATCTATAGACCTGGAAAATAGATCTAGGAGAGATAATCTGCGGATTATTGGACTTCCAGAAAACTATGACCAAAAAAAGAGCCTAGATTCTATTTTACAGGAAATTATCAAAGAGAACTGTCCAGAGATAATAGAAACAGAAGGGAAAGTAGATGTGGAAAGAATTCATCGAACTCCTTCTGAAATAGACCCTAAAAAAAGAACACCACGGAATATTGTGGCTAAGCTGCAGAATTACCACACAAAGGAGAAAATCCTGCAAGCAGCTAGAAAAAAACAATTTAAATACCAAGGTGCCACAATAAGGGTCACCCAAGATCTGGCTGCCTCCACATTAAAAGATAGAAGGGCCTGGAACCTGATATTCCGAAAGGCAAAAGATCAAGGACTGCAACCAAGAATGAACTACCCAGCTAAGTTTAGCATCTTTTTCCATGGAAGAAGATGGTCATTCAATGAAACAGAGGAATTCTATATGTTTCTAAGAAAAAAACCAGACTTAAACAAAAAATTTGATCTACATCCACAAGACTGAAGAGAAACAGAAAAAGGTACACAGAACCCTTGAGAACTGTAACTTTGTTGTGGGTATATAAAAAATACTCAAGATAATTTGATTTTACTGATATAAAAGAAAAAAAGGGGGGTGTGGTAAAGGGAAGGAGGTCGGATCAGAAAAAGGGGAAGGAGTGATAAAAAGAGGGAAACTACATCCCAGGAAGAGACATAGAAAATACACCATATCTGAGGGAACTTAGTGAGGGGGAGAATCATTGTGTGAATCTTACTCGCATCAGAAGAGGCTCAAAGAGTAAATAATTAACATATTTGTTTTTCAGAGAATTTTCTCTCACCTCATTAAAAGGGGGGTGAGGAAAAGGGGAAAGGAAAAGGACAATAAGTGAAGGGACTTGGAGGGAGGGGGGAGGGATCCTAAAAAAAAAAAAAAAAAAAAAAAGAGGGAGGGTTGCGCGTCACAAGGGGGGTCTGTAAATTAAATATCGGGGAGGGGGATCAGGGGGGTCAAGGGAAAAAAGTATAATCTGGGGATAATACGATGGCAGGAAATACAGAATTAGTAATTTTAACTGTAAATGTAAATGGGATGAACGATCCCATCAAACGGAGACGGATAGCAGATTGGATCAAAAAGCAGAACCCTACAATATGTTGTCTACAGGAAACACACTTAAAGCAGGGAGATACATACAGAGTAAAGGTAAAAGGTTGGAACAGAGCTTATTATGCTTCAGGTAAAGCCAAAAAAGCAGGGGTAGCTATCCTTATCTCAGATCAAGCAAAAGCAGAAGTAGATCTCGTTAAAAAAGATAAGGAAGGAAACTATATCCTGCTGAAAGGTAGCATAAATAATGAAGCCATATCAATACTAAACATATATGCACCAAGTGGTATAGCATCTAACTTTCTAAAGGAAAAGTTAAGAGAACTGCAAGAAGAAATAGACAGTAAAACTATAATAGTGGGAGATCTCAACCTTGCACTCTCAGATTTAGACAAATCAAACCACAAAACAAACAAGAAAGAAATTTAAAAAGTAAATAGAACATTAGAAAAACTAGGTATGATAGACCTTTGGAGAAAACTGAATGGCAATAGGAAGGAATATACTTTCTTCTCAGCAGTTCATGGATCCTATACAAAAATTGACCATATATTAGGACATAAAGATCTCAAAATTAAATGTAGGAAGGCAGAAATAATAAATGCCTTCTTCTCAGATCACAATGCAATAAAAGCTACATTCAGTAAAAAGTTAGGGGTAAATAGACCAAAAAGTAATTGGAAACTGAATAATCTCATCTTAAAGAATGACTGGGTGAAAGAGCAAATTATAGAAACAATTAACAATTTCACCCAAGATAATGATAATGATGAGACATCATATCAAAATCTTTGGGATGCAGCTAAAGCAGTAATAAGGGGAAATTTTATATCTTTAGAGGCTTATTTGAAGAAAATTGAGAAAGAGAAGATTAACGAATTGGGCTTACAACTTAAAAGGCTAGAAAAAGACCAAATTATAAACCCCCAACCAAAAATTAAACTCGAAATACAAAAATTAAAAGGAGAAATCAATAAAATTGAAAGTAAAAAAACTATTGAATTAATAAATAAAACCAAGAGTTGGTTTTATGAAAAAGCCAATAAAATAGATAAACCTTTGGTAAATTTGATCAAAAAAAAGAAAGAGGAAAATCAAATTGATAGTCTTACAAATGAAAAGGGGGATCTTTCCACCAATGAAGAGGAAATTAGAGAAATAATAAGGAGTTACTTTGCCCAACTTTATGCCAATAAATTTGATAACTTAAGTGAAATGGATGACTTTCTCCAAAAATATAGGCTCCCTAGATTAACAGAGGAGGAGATAAATTGCTTAAATAGTCCCATTTCAGAAAAAGAAATAGAACAAGCTATTAATCAACTCCCCAGGAAAAAATCCCCAGGGCCAGATGGATTCACATGTGAATTCTACCAAACATTTAAAGAACAATTAGCCCCAATGTTATATAAATTATTTGAAAAAATAGGGGATGAAGGAGTCCTACCAAACTCCTTTTATGACACAGACATGGTACTGATACCTAAACCTGGTAGATCGAAAACTGAGAAAGAAAATTATAGACCAATCTCCTTAATGAATATTGATGCTAAAATCTTAAATAAGATATTAGCAAAAAGACTTCAGAAAATCATCTCCAAGATAATACACTATGATCAAGTAGGATTTATTCCAGGAATGCAGGGCTGGTTTAATATTAGGAAAACTATTAATATAATTGACCATATTAATAATCAAATTAATAAGAACCATATGATCATCTCAATAGATGCAGAAAAAGCATTTGACAAAATCCAACATCCATTCCTACTAAAAACTCTTGAGAGTATAGGAATAAATGGATTATTCCTTAGAATAATCAGGAGTATATATTTAAGACCGTCAGTAAGCATAATATGCAATAGAAATAAACTGCAACCTTTCCCAGTAAGATCAGGAGTGAAACAAGGTTGCCCACTATCACCATTACTATTCAATATAGTACTAGAAACGCTAGCCTCGGCAATAAGAGCCGAGAAAGAGATTCAAGGAATTAGAGTAGGAAATGAGGAAATCAAACTATCACTTTTTGCAGATGACATGATGGTATACTTAGAGAACCCCAAAGACTCTGCTAAAAAGCTACTAGAAATAATTCAAAATTTCAGCAAAGTGGCAGGATACAAAATAAATCCACATAAATCCTCGGCATTTTTATATATCACTAACAAAATGCAACAGCAAGAGATACAAAGAGAAATTCCATTCCAAACAAATGTTGAGAGTATAAAATATTTGGGAATCCATCTACCAAAGAAAAGTCAGGAATTATATGAGAAAAATTACAAAACACTTGCCACAAAAATAAAATCAGATTTAAATAATTGGAAAGACATTCAGTGCTCTTGGATAGGCCGAGCGAATATAATAAAGATGACAATACTCCCCAAACTAATCTATTTATTTAGTGCTATACCAATCAGACTCCCAAGAAACTATTTTAATGACCTAGAAAAAATAACAACAAAATTCATATGGAAGAATAAAAGGTCAAGAATTGCAAGGGAACTAATGAAAAAAAACTCAGAGGAAGGTGGTCTAAGTGTACCTGATCTAAAGCTATATTATATAGCAGCAGTCACCAAAACCATTTGGTATTGGCTACGAAATAGACCGGTAGATCAGTGGAACAGATTAGATACAAAGGACAAAAAAGGATACATCTATAGCAATCTAATCTTTGACAAACCCAAAGATACCAACATTAGGGATAAAAATTCATTATTCGGAAAAAACTGTTGGGAAAACTGGAAATTAGTATGGCAGAAATTAGATATGGATCCACACTTAACACCATATACCAAGATAAGATCAAAATGGGTCCATGATTTAGGCATAAAGAGGGAGATAATAAATAGATTAGAGGAACAGAGGATAATCTACCTCTCAGACTTGTGGAGGAGGAAGGAATTTATGACCAGAGGAGAACTAGAGATCATTATTGATCACAAAATAGAAGATTTTGATTACATCAAACTAAAAAGTTTCTGTACAAATAATACTAATGCAAACAAGATTAGAAGGGAAGTAACAAATTGGGAAAATATTTTTAAAAACAAAGGTTCTGACAAAGGTCTCATTTCCAAAATATATAGAGAACTGACCCAAATTTATAAGAAACCGAACCATTCTCCAATTGATAAATGGTCAAAGGATATGAACAGACAATTCTCAGAGGAAGAAATTGAAACTATATCCACTCACATGAAAGAGTGTTCCAAATCACTACTGATCAGAGAAATGCAAATTAAGACCACTCTGAGATACCACTACACACCTGTCAGATTGGCTAAGATGACAGGAACAAATAATGACAAATGTTGGAGGGGATGTGGGAAAACTGGGACACTAATACATTGCTGGTGGAGTTGTGAAAGAATCCAGCCATTCTGGAGAGCAATCTGGAATTATGCCCAAAAAGTTATCAAACTGTGCATACCCTTTGACCCAGCAGCGCTACTGCTGGGATTATATCCCAAAGAAATACTAAAGAGCGGAAAGAGACATATATGTGCCAAAATGTTTGTGGCAGCTCTTTTTGTTGTAGCTAGAAACTGGAGGATGAATGGATGTCCATCAGTTGGAGAATGGTTGGGTAAATTGTGGTATATGAAGGTTATGGAATATTATTGCTCGGTAAGAAATGACCAGCAGGAGGAATATAGAGAGGCCTGGAGAGACTTAAATCAACTGATGCTGAGTGAAATGAGCAGAACCAGAAGATCACTGTACACTTCAACAACAATGCTGTATGAGGATGTATTCTGATGGAAGTGGAAATCTTCAACATAAAGAAGATCCAACTCACTTCCAGTTGATCAATGATGGACAGAGGTAGCTGCACCCAGAGAAGAAACACTGGGAGGGGAATGAAAATTGTTAGCACTAATATCTGTCTGCCCAGGTTGCATGTACCTTCGGATTCTAATGTTTATTGTGCAAAAAGAAAGTGATATTCGCACACATGTATTGTACCTAGACTATATTGTAACACATGTAAAATGTATGGTATTGCCTGTCGTCGGGGGGAGGGAATAGAGGGAGGGGGGGTAAATTGGAAAAATGAATACAAGGGATAATATTATAAAATATATATATATATATAATAAAAAAAAATTAAAAAAAAAAAAAAAAAAAAAAAAAAAAGAATCTTAGCACTACAGAATCATATAACCCTTTCCAATTGCTCAAATAGATGTACCTCTCCAGAGTTCCAATTCACTCTTTTTTTTCTTCAGAATGCTTGAATTCTCTATTCAAATATATTCTCTATTCCATAACAGTATTTTTTTCCCTTTCTAAGCTTAAAAACTCAGCTTTTCAGGATAAGTTATTCTTGGTATGTCTTCTGCCTTTGGAAGATCTCCTCTCATTTATAGTAGAAACTAGCATTGTGTATGACAATGTCTCTGGTACCTTGATACATGAACTGCTTCTTTCCGGATGGTAATAATATTTTGTCTTTGAGATGGGAATTCTGTTTTCTGGGTGGCAATTTTCTTTTGGGGCTTCCTTT